>NC_041385.1:544337301-544347235 GCF_002162155.2 Triticum dicoccoides | reverse complement strand
ACCCCGACCCCGACACCGCCGATATTTTTTTATGTTGTACTTGAGGATGATACACTTAAGTGATATACATATTATTATTCATGTCGGTATTTTTTTATGTTGTACTAATTTCGTTTACTCTTTGTCATGGCAGGTGTTGAAAGATGGTGGGCGCTGGTCGGGAGTGCTCGGAGGACCCTTCTTCATCGGCGCGTGGTGCGAGGTCTTCTATTCCACACGCACCTCTCCACCGAGCGTTGCTGGACAGTATGGCGACACCGCCGGGCCCTTCTTCATCGACCGCGGTGCCGAGCATGGGACGAGGTAAGAAGAAGAGAGGAGGTGGAGCACGTGGTCGCGGGAGAGGAGGTAGGGTGATTGCCAGGGCGCCTTCCTCGCCGCCACCCCCAGCTGTTTCACCCGAGCACGTGACTACTAGGGTGGACTTGTCTGATGAGGAGGCTACACGTCTCCGGTCCACGAGCCTTTGGTCCACGGGCCTTCGGCCCACGAGCCTCGGGTTGACGGGCCTTCGGGCCACGAGAGTTCGGCCCATGAGACCCCGGAGGAACACACGTCTGGATGGGGTACCTGGCCGAATCAGCCTAAGGGGCCGAGTGGCCATGCTGATGATGGCGGGGAGGCGACTGATATTGAGGAGGAGGGGGCACCGTCTACTAGCATGGTTGTACACTGCTCCCGAACGTGTCGGCGATCAGGGAGCAGAGGTGGTTGATTTTCCCTGATGGGGAGAGGTAAGTGCATTTAATATTTTTGTACCCTTCTGCATTCATGTTTCTTCAAATGTCTAATGCGTTGGCCTTGTCATGCTGCAGGGGTTGGGACCACCATCATAGTGTCCGCCGGCCCAACTCTGTCCTTGGAGTTCTTTGTTGGCAAAACTTCCCGGGGTTTGTCATGTTGCCTGGTGAGGGTCGGCTTCCAGAGCTTGGATTGAGTTGGAAGCACTGCTTGGCTGCCTCGGCCCCGCCGGGTGAGATTATCGACGGTGTCTTGTGCAAGAAGAGGGCAGACGTGGTGATTAGAAAGTTCTGGGTAATTTCTCCTTTACACAATTAAAAATCTTCAACTAGCTAGTTATTAATTGTACTAATCAATATTGTCTCATTTGATTGCAGAAAAATTATAGGTGTGAGGAGGGATACGAGGAGGAGGCGGCAAATGTTATCGATAACATCTATAAGCGCCTACTACAGAACTTAGGACACGAGGCTCGGGTGCAGGATGTTCAGGACTACTACGCCTCACGTGGTATCAAGAAGACCAAGCCGGCGTGCTGCGAGAAGTTCTTGAGTAAGGAGGAGTACATGAAGGTAATTCTTAAGGCCTTGTACTTTACTTCCTTCATTTAGTAATTCATAGCCATAGCGCTCAAGTTTCTATTTCCTAACTTAGGCCCCTCCGAGATGGTGTGCGGATCGGATGGATTGTTGGGAGGTGTTGGTCAATGAGTGGTGCTCAAAAGAATGGCTAGCCCTCCACAACGAGGCCAAGGACAAATGTGCCCAATTGGAAGGTGTGCCACACCATCAAGGCAACTCCAACTTCTATCAGTACGGGCGGAACTGGGTATGTGGTTTGCTTCATGATTCATGCAATTCGTTCATCATGCTAGCTTCAGCCCTTAATTACTAATTTACTTTGTTTCTCTCTTTCAAACACGCTACAATAAGGCGGATAAGGTGCCAGAGGTGTACGACCTGTATGCCATGGCCCACACTGGCTCTTACAAGAAAGTCAAGGCATTCTCTGCGTCTGACCTTGATGATCCAAAAAACTTCACCAACATCTCCTCCCACGACAAGCTCGTCAAATACAGAGATGAGCGGAAGGCGAGGAAAGGGGAGGACTTTAACCCGAGCCAAGGTCCCATTGATACAGAGCTGCTGATGATATCTGGTGGTGGGAGGTCCCATGGCTCCATAGCCATGGGAGATGGACTTATCCGTTGTCCTAGCACTCTCCCGGAGATCAAGGCACGTCAGTCGAGCTCCGCTCCTGAGATAAGGCCTCATGAACGGCCAGTCCAACTCGCCTTCAAGGTTAGTTATACGTACTCAACTATCTTTCTCCATTAGATTGTGTGCGCTTCCATCAATGATTACAAATGGTAACGAGGAGTGGTGTTGCAGGCTGCTATACAGAGTGAGAGAGATAGAACGGAGAAACTTCTGGTGGAGGCGGCGGAGAGGCAGCGGGAGTTGGAGGAGAGGACGACAAAGATGTTGGAGGAGGAGAGGGCATGGAATGACATGTAGGCAAGGGCCATGTACGAGCTCCTTGTGGTAAGTTTTTTCTACACATTAGCCAAAACATTCATGTAGTGTTTGTCTCATTACTAACTAGTATGACTAAGTCGTCAAAACCAAATGTGCAGTCTATGTGCGAGAAGTCCGGTCAGACCGCTCCACCGATGCCAGTGATTGCTCCTGGGACCACGGTGAGTTTAATTTGAATGGACATTACTTGCTAGTCTTAACATTTGAGTGTCATCATGCTAATGAGACATTGGAAATGATCTTTGGTGCAGCGTAACTCCAGACAAGCATCGCATGATCCTTCTCCAGCTACCGGCACGAGCCACCCCGCTACTACACCTCCATGAATCAAGGTAAGTGTCTCTAGTGTTTTGCTTAACAAATGCATAAAGACCTAGACTTAGCTTTATTTCCTCCAATGCTTACCATAATGACTTATAGTTAGCTTCTTTTCCTCCAAAATGACTTAATAAGCTTACTGACCTCCAAAACCATCCATTTTACCTATGTTAGCTATAAAACGATCTGTACTTAGCTTACTTATGTAAAAAATGGCATAATTAGCTTAGTTAGCTCATAAACGATCCCATTTTACCTAAGTTATCTCTAAAATGACCCATTTTACCTTACTTAGCTTATAAATGATCCATTTTACCCAAGTTAGCTCTAAAATGATACATTTTAACTAGATTAGCTACTAAATGATCCATTTTACCTACGTTAGCTCTAAAATGACCCATTTTACCTAGGTTAGCTCCAAAATGACCCATCTTACCTAGGTTAGCTCTAAAATGATGCATTTTACCCAAGTTGGCTCTAAAACGACCCATTTTACCTAGATTAGCTAAAAAATGATCCATTTCACCTAAGTTAGCTCACAAACGATCCATTTTACCTAGGTTAGCTCCAAAATGACCCATGACACCTGGGTTAGCTCTAAAATGATGCTTTTTACCTAATTTAGCTCATAAATGATCCATTTCACCTAGGTTAGCTCCAAAATGACCCATCTTACCTAGGTTAGCTCCAAAATGACCCATCACACCTATGTTAGCTCTAAAATGATGCTTTTTACCTAAGTTAGCTCATAAACGATCGATTTCACCTAGGTTAGCTCCAAAATGACCCATCTTACCTAGGTTAGCTCCAAAATGACCCATCACACCTAGGTTAGCTCTAAAATGATGCTTTTTACTAAGTTAGCTCATAAACTATCCTTTTCATCTAAGTTAGCTCATAAACGTTCCATTTCACCGAAGTTAGCTCAAAAATGATCCATTTCACCTTACTTAGCTCATAAATGATCCATTTCACCTAAGTTAGCTCATAAATGACATATACTTCTTGTTCTACTCTTCTTTTTGTAGTCACATTTTTCTAACTTTCTTATTTGCCATTTTGCAGATTTCATTCACTTCACGGAAGCTAGCTTGCTATGATGGAGTGCTTGTTTTTTCTTTCATTCTCTTCAAGTATTCTTCTAGCTTGCTATCCTGATGAAACTTTGCATTGTAATATGTATGGATGGAACAATGTGTATGTGCTACTTGGTATGTATGAATGGATGGAACTATATATGTATGTACGATGAAACTTATGTGCTAGATATGTCATATGTTTGCTGTTAAATAGCCCTGTGAAATATATTTTTATGTCATATATATTTGCTATGAAAATTGTTGGATTAAAAAAACAGAAAAAAAGAGTCAATGTAGGATCTTTGCCGTCAGCCATTGATGGAAAAGTGTCAGGTGGTAGGTGCGACATATGCCAACGGATGGCTTATCTGAGTGGGAGCCAGTAAGACATCGCCGGTGCCTGGAAACGGGATGAGGCGAAGACATGCACGCCGGCGGATCTTACCCAGGTTGGAGGCTCTCCGTGGAGATAATACCCCTACTCCTGCTCTGCGGGGTCTCCGCATGATCACTAGATCAACAAGAAGCTACAAGAGGCTCCTTGAGCTGTTCGGTGGGAGGAGGAAGAAGGGGAAGGCTAGCTCTCTCCTCTTCCTATAGTGGCTTCTAAAACTCTATGAGATCAACCCTTTGCATGGGTGTCCCGGGGGGTTTATATAGGCCTACCCTCCCGGGGGTACAATGGTAATCCGGCTGGGCGTGGGCCCTAGCCGTCAGTGTTTGTGACCGCTGGTTTCTCTGCCGGCTGCTGGGGCCCACCGACTGGTGGGTCCCGCCGGCTGTCGGCTCATTGGTCGACAGGTCGGCCCCACCGCTTGGGGGTCTTGTCGGGGGCTGGTTACTGTTGCCTCGCCACTGATGACGAGGGCTTTGTCGAGGTAAGCATGGCTACAGTACCGCCGCCTTGCGGACTCTCACTGTAGCCTTACCTCATCTTGTCTCCTTAATGATGTGCATGCCCCGAGGAAGGGGGCCAGCCGGCTATAGGAAGCTGGCCATGCCTTAGGCCGGCTGGGGGAGGCTAGGCCGCCTTCAGGCGTCTCTCTGACCGAAGGGGCCCGCCTCCTACGGGCCGTACTGGTAGCTCGTCGTGGATGGCGTCAGGATCGCCATGGCAACAGTGCCACGCCAGACGGGTGTTGGCTGTCACGTATGGCGTACTATAGCCATGCGAGCTCCGAGATTCGGGGGTGGTAGGGTCCACTGTTGGCATGCCCCGTCCCATCATCGTTATGAGGGGTGCAGACTTTTAGGGCACGGCCCCTGGCCACATGCCTGGGGCCGGCCTCTTGGAGTCGGTTCTCTGGGGCCGGCTTCTTGGAGTCGGTCTTTCCGTGGCTGGCCTCTTGGAGTCGGCCCTATCGTGGCGTCCCCCAAGAGAGTTTAGGGCCGGCCCGCCTTCTGGTAGCCGGCCAGTGAGATAGCCGGCCGGAGGATGGCGGCCCCGCGTCTTGGGTGCTTCAAGGCTTGGTCGGCCCGTTGTTTTTTCTAATGGCCTAAGGGAGCCGGTTAGGCTACCCGTGGTCATTTACTCCGATAGTAGTCCCCGAAGCTAGTTGGGCTTCGTGGTTGAAGGGGGAATCGAGAAGCTCGGCCAGCTTCCTACCCCGAAGAGCCGGCAGCTAGGAGCCGACTTCTCCTATGTGTGCCTTCTTGACAAAGTCTCCTTGAAATCCGAAGGCGGGAACCAGCTAGCGCGCTAGCCAGGCGGCGGCCTCGCCGCCCTCCGCCTGCGTGCCACATGGCATCCCTCGGCTGGAAGGGCCTGCTAGCCCACGCGCGTGACGGGACGCCGCCGCAGGCCGGGGCCCGCCACTTCCATGCCTCGGCCCGCGCGCGGATCTTCTGTGGCCTAAAATGACCACACGTCTTCCGACGGCGGTTCCCACACGTCGTAAAGGCGCAATTATTGCAGGACGTGGGGGAGTAGGCGTAGTTAATCCCACGCCCCCCGAGCCTTGCCTCCTCGGCTTTTCCGCACGAGGCTATAAGTAGGGGCGGGGAGGGGGAGCGGCACTCGTTCGCACGCTCGCCCTCGCTCCGCCACTAACGTCTCCCTTCTCTCCGTTGCCGCAGCGGCTCCCCGCGACGCCACCATTCCGCCACTTCCCTTAGCGTGCCGCAATCTCCATTTCCCTTGCATCGCCATGGCTCCGACGTCGAACTCCTCGGACGGCTCCAACGTCCGCGACAACCACATCGACTTCCTCCGCAAGACGCGGCGGTTGCCGGGCGAGGATCTCGTGCGGGTCCGCCTCGTGCTGGCGAGGGAGGTTTTGCCGGTGCCGGAGGAGGGCGAGCGAGTGATCTTCTACTCGCACTGCCTGCACGGCGTCGGTCTTCCCGCGAGCGGCTTCTTCCGCTCGTTTCTTGATTTCTACCATCTTCAGCCGCACCACCTCACTCCCAACACGATGGTGCTACTGTTGGCCTTCGTCACTCTGTGCGAAGGCTTCCTCGGTGTCCTCCCCACCATCGAACTCTAGGGGGAGTTTTTCCAATCCAAGCTCGGCACGGTCGTCGCAGGCGTGCCGGCTCCATGCAGCACCTTCATCGCCATCCAGAGACCCACCGCCGACAACCCGTTCCCGCCTATCACGCTGATCCAGTCGGTGAAGCTCTGGCAAAAGTCCTATTTTTATGTAAAGAATGTTGCTCCGCACGGCGACTACGTCAACTTGCCGGCTTACATAGCTGGCCCACCGCCTGGGAGGCAGCCCTCGTGGTCCTTCTGGGCCAGGTCGCTGACGCCGACTGGAGCCGGTGCCGTTGCCCGGCTTCGGGTGCTGATCCAGTCGGAGCGCCTGACTAGGCCCGACTTGATAGACGCCTTCGTCGAGCGTCGGGTACTCCCACTTCAGGGCCGTCCTCATATGATCTGCCAGATGAGCGGCCGCTTCGACCCAAGCCGGCTGAGTACCAGGGAGATGCCTCATGATGAGGTATCTCACATGGTGAACTACATCGCCAACTGCAAGCTCACCGAGGAGTGGCAGTACGGCAAGGAGCCGTACTCTCGCACCAACCCCCCGCCTATGGTAAGCTCTCTTTCTTCTCCTTTTTTTTCTTTTTGCCGAGTTCTCTCTGGCCGGCCTCTGACCAGTCGGCTTGCTTTTTAAATCAGAACCCCCTCCTTCACCCTTCGACCGGGACCGCGGGGGCGGAACGCGAGTTTGCCCCTGACTGCGCGGTGGACGACCTTGTCGGCGATGACTTGGGGGAGGTCGCCCTTGGCGACGATGCCGTGGGGGGAGGCAGTGAGATAGGCGGCTCCGGGTTCACCGCCAGCTTTCAGGACTGGCCTGACGATGATGAGGTCGACCCCATTCCGCGTCGCCAGCCGTCATCCGACCATCAAGGCACCGGCCCCTCCGGTAGGCCGGCTGCACGGGGCGGCGCGCAGAAACACCGGGCGGCGCCGACCCTCTTCGGCGGGCGGCCGAAGAAGCCCAAGGGTTCCACGGCGGTGACCAAGCGGGACGAGGCGGCCGTGAAGGTGGCCCGTTTCCGCAAGGTGGTGAAGTAGCCGCCGGCGGTTTCGGCGTAAGCATTGATTCTCACTCGCCTATCTTTCTTTCCTTCAGTCGGTGCTCTTTTAAGTCTTTCTTGTTTTATCAACCAGGGCTCCGCTCTCTCTTGAGCGGACTACCGCTGCCTCCATAGTCGGCAGGGCTGGAGGATCAGCGAGCCCCCGCCGCGTAGACCCTCGTGCCGAGCTCCAAGCGGCGACGGAGCGGAATGCACGGGAGGCGCGAGAGGAGCGGGAGGCGGAGGAGCGGAGGGCAGCCGCCATCGAGGCGACTCAAGAGACGATGGCGGAGTCGGCCGAGGCGTAGGCCGACGCGGCGGCCAAGGACCGGGCGGATGCCGAGGCCACAGAGAGGGCGGCGGAGACTCTGCGTAGTCAGCCTCCGCAACTCGACATCCCCCTCTGCACCGTGGCCCCCAAAATCCCGATGCCCCCTCCGGAGGAAACCGACCGCGACCCGCCGATGACGGAGAAGGAGGGGGGCGACGTAGTCGTCCCAGAGGGAGAGGCGATGCCGCCTCTGTCAGCCGGAATAGGCCAAGGCGGCCAGCCCGAGGTGCCGCCCACGCAGCAGGCTCGAGACGAGTCGACTGTGAGGGCGGATCTTGTGGTCTTGTCACCGACTCGTCGGCGTGTGGGGAGGGCGGCTTCAGAGCCGGATTCGCAGAGGGCTGCCGGCTCTAGCTCGTTGTCGCATGACCTGGAGGCGACCAGCGTCAACTCGCCAGGGTGGACGCCGGGCGGCGGGACGGCTGCGCTAAATCTGGTGGCGCAGGATGTTCGTAGCCGGCTTCAGGCCCAGGCCACCGCGCTGAAGCAGTGTACCCAAGAGTTTCTCACGACGCGGTCGGTCATTCGGGTGAGTTTTCTTGCTCTTGATTTCTTCCGTGGGGCGTGTCAGCGCACCCACTGGGTGTAGTCCCCGAGTTCCTAGTCGGCTGCTGAGCAGGCGGCTTGGAACTTCTCAAAAGACCTTCGGTTTAACGACTCGCTCTTGCTTGTATCTTCGACCTATTTGCAGGATTATCACAACCTCCATGCCGCCACCTACAACTCCCAGGCCCGGGAGATGAACCAGAAGACCGCCGATCTGACAGAGAGCCGGCGTGAGTGCTTTGTCTTTTTATCTCATGCGGGGGCGCGTCAGCGCACCCACTGGGTGTAGTCACCAAAATTCGGGCCGACTGCTGAGCAGTCGGGTCGGATCTTTCCTGCCGACTTCTTTCTTAATTTCTTCTTGTTCATATTGGCAGGAGCCAATGCTGACTTAAGGCAGCAACTTGGCGTGGCCCAGACCGCCCTTCGCACCAAGGAGGGTGAGTTCAATGCCTTGGTTCAGGAGCGTGATCATCTGGCCAAGAAACTGGCCGACCAGGAGGCGAGCCACAAGGCGGCCTTGAAGGCGGTGCAGGACAGCGAGGCCGCCCTCAAAGCCGAATATGAGACCGAGGCGGCGAGCTAGGCCGAGGCGAGGCTGGCTCTGAGCGAAGGCTACGGCCGGGTCGAGGACTTGATTGACGGTAGGCCACCTTCTTCTTCACTTTCTTGCTTATCTTTGTAACCCGGTTTATCTTCTGATTTGTTCTGTTTCTTTCTTCTTTGTGAAGAATACTTCCCCGGCTACTCCGTCGCCGCCAACCAAGCCGTCGAAGCTCATCGCAAGGACCGGCGGTAAACTGGGGTTGAGGTCGCACCGGACGCCAACCGGTCACTTGAGGAGCAGCTTCTAGCGATCCAAGCCCGCCTCCAGCCGGCCTACCGCATGCTCCGCCGGCTTCAGCGTGCTGGAGCGCAGGTGCTGGCCGCCCTATGGCCTAGCGAGGTGATTCCCTGCACCCCCAGCCGTACTGTCGACTGGCTGGAGGTAGCAGTCGGCCGCCTCGAGGCCTGGAAGGCTTCAGCAGCTCGGTCCGATGCTCGACGGGCGTTGGAGTTCGTCCGTGCTTGGTATCCTGGGCTGAACTTGGACCAGCTGCGCACCTGGCGGCAGGAGGCCGATGAGGAGCTGGAGGCGGTGCGGCCGGCTATCATCCAGTGCGCCTCGGCAATAGCCGACTTCACTGACACCAGTGCCTTCGCTCATGAGGTCAATGAAGACGGCATCGCGCAGCCGGAGGAATGGTTTGGGCTAAAACTGGCCGACGGTGCAGACTCGGCAAAGGAGATCGACTGCAGCGGCAAGGGCGAAGAGGACGAGGAGGAAGACGGTGAATACGTTGTACCGGATGGGGAAGTAGCCAGCCAGCCTCAGCCTGATCATGCCTCCAGCATAGAGGCATGTGCGAATGCGTCGCCTACCGTACGTGACGATCAGGCTAAGACTCGCCAGCCGGCCACTCCTCCGGCCGACACCACCATCGCCACCGATCTGCCCGATGCCCCAGTTGCTCCTCTGGCTTGATTCGCCGTTTTTTACTTTCCGGCTTGTCACTCTTTGAACAGCTTTGTTAACTTTGCGCAATTCCACCCACTGGGGGTGTATTCAAACTTTTGTTGAATGCAGGCCTCTCGAAGGCCTTTTATGTAAATATAATTATGCCTGTGCTTGGCTTCCATTCCTACTTGCTTTATATCTTTAGGCTGTTTTCCTTTGCTGCCCTCCTTTGGTCGCCGTCTTTCCCAACCGGACAGCTGCTCTGCAGTGTGTGGCCGGGTACGGAATTGGCCGTCTAGGAGGGCAAGTACTCAAGCTTTCTTAGATTGTAGCAGAGTAAGAAGGGAAGCCGGCC
>NC_041385.1:544261895-544336994 GCF_002162155.2 Triticum dicoccoides | reverse complement strand
CGGCTTGCGTTATGTAAGTTCATTAGTCCTTAGCCGTTTTTCATGTGGGCCCCCTTTTCCGCCTTTGGCTCTTGCTAGTCAGAGAGTCGATTCTTTGAGCTGCGACTTTTGCAAGAGAGGGCTTGGGTGCCGGCACATTACTTGTTTGACTGCAGGTAGAACTTGGACATAACTCAAGGTTGCAAGTCCCCGGGCCGACTAGTCGAACCCGGTGCCGGACGAAAAAATGAATGTAGCGGCAAACCATGGGTATGATACCCGGCATTGATAGATAGAAGAGGGTAGTCCCCGAGAACTCCTCAGGGAGCCCGTTGTCTCATGCTTGGTACAAAAGGTCGCGTGGTATATAGTGCATTTTAACTGTAAAATCTTCGGAGAAGGTTGGCGTTCCATGGTTGCTCCGACTCCTTGCCGGAATCGTCTCTCTTGCGTGCCTTCAGCTTCTGCGCGTCGATCAGGTAGTAGGAGTCGTTGCCTAGAGCCCGGCTGATGACAAACGGGCCTTCCCAAGGGGCCGAGAGCTTGTGCTGGTCGGCTGTTCGCTGGATCAGCCGGAGCACAAGGTCGCCCTCTTGGAAAGATCTTGACCTGACCCTTCGACTGTGGTAACGGCGTAGACCCTGCTGGTAGATGGCAGACCGGCTGAGGGCTAATAGCTGGCCTTCTTCCAGCAAGTCGATGTCGTCTTCTCGTGCTTCCTTGGCCTCCACCTCTGTGTACATGGTGACCAAAGAGTCGAACTCGATGTCAGTTGGGATGACAGCCTCGGCACCATATACAAGGAATAAAGGGGTGAAGCCAGTTGACTTGTTCGGGGTAGTGCGCATACTCCAGAGGACGACCAACAGCTCGTCAAGCCAGCAGCCGGCCGAACGCTCCAGCGGCACGACCAGTCGGGGCTTGATGCTGGAAAGGATGAGGCCGTTTGCTTGCTCGACTTGGCCGTTTGACCGCGGGTGGGCAATGGACTCTAAGTCCAGTCGGATGCCCTGTGTCGCGCAGAAACGTGCCAGTGCTCCCTTGGCAAAATTCGTGCCATTGTCGGTGATGATGCTGTGTGGTACTCCGTACCTGGTTGTAATATCTTCAATGAATGTCATGGCAGTGGGCCCATTCAGTTTCTTGATCGGCTTTGCTTCAATCCACTTGGTCAATTTGTCCACGGCGACAAGAAAATGTGTCATGCCGCCGCGCGCCGTCTTGAATGGGCCGACCATCTCCAGCCCCCAGACGGTGAAAGGCCAAGTGAGGGGGGTGGTCTTGAGTGCAGAAGCCGGCAGGTGTTGCTTGGAGCCGAAAACTTGGTACCCTTTGCAGTGTTTGACTAACTCCTTGGCATCCTCCAAAGCAGTCGGCCAGAAGAATCCATGGCGGAAAGCTTTGGCAAGTAGTGCCCTTAAGGCAGCATGGTGGCGGCATTCGCCCTGGTGGATGTCTTGGAGGATTGCTATGCCCTTCTCCGGCTCGACGCAACGCTGGAAGACTCCAGTAACGCTGCACCTAACAAGCTCTCAGTTCATTATTGTGTATGATCCGGCTCGGTGTTGGACTTGTCTTGCCGAGATCTCATCAGTCAGCAGCTCTCCAGATATCAGGAAGTGGAGGATGGGCCGGGCCCATGATGGACCTGTGACCTCTTCTATCGCCAAAACAGCTACTGCAACCAGGGTGGGCGGGCTCGGTTGTGAGGAGTTGGAGTCGACCACCGCCTGTTGTGCTGGTGCAGTCCCTGGGCCGGCTGCAGTAGTCCCCGGGCCGAGTTCGACTACGGCAGTCCCCGAGCTGGTTGTCGAAGTCCCCACGCCGCCTGCTTGGTTCACGAAGTCGGATCCGACTGCGTCGGGGTCAGGCGGCACGAAGATGGAACTGGATTTCGGAGACGGCCTGACAGACGGCTTGAGGAGGCGTTGGAGGGCGACGCCGGTTGGTATAGCTTGCCGGTTGGAGCCTATTCATGCTAGGGCATCTGCTTGCTTGTTGTCGGCCCGTGGCACGTGTAGGAACTCGCACCCCTCAAAGTGTCCGCTGATCTGCTGAACAAGGAAGCGGTAGCTCACCGTATTTGCGTCCTTGGCATCCCAGTCGCCGGATGATTGCTGTACCACCAAGTCTGAGTCGCCATAGCACAGGATCCGGCGGATGCCGAGTTCCTTGGCTAGCCGGAGCCCGTGTATGAGTGCTTCGTACTCGGCCACATTGTTGGAGGCGGCAAAATGGATTTGCAATTTGTATCTGAGTTTGTCGCCTTTGGGAGAGGTGAGGACGATGTCGGCTCCCAAGCCGGTGCGCATCTTGGATCCGTCAAAGTGCATCCGCCAATGAGTGGAGTCGGGGGCCGGTGGCAAGTATTGGGTCTCGGCCCAGTCGACGAGGAAGTTGGTCAATGCTTGGGACTTGATGGCGGTGCGGGGCTGGTAGTAGATCGTGTAAGGAGCCAGCGCGATGGCCCACTTCACCACTCGGCTGGATGCATCCCGGCTACCTATGATCTCGGTGAGCGGGGCAGTGCATATGACCGTGATGGGATGCTCTTGAAAGTAGGGCTTGAGTTTCTTGGAGGCGAAGTACACACCATAGCACATCTTCTGATAGTGCGGGTAGTTCTGCTTTGAGGTGGATAGTACTTCGCTCAAATAATACACCGGCCTCTGGACTAGCTGAGCTCGGCCTTCTTCTGGACGATGGACCACGATAACTGTGCTGACCACCCGACTAGTGGCGGTAATGTAGAGGAACATTGGATCTTTCTCAGTCGGTGCCGCCAGGACATGCAGCGTGGATAGCATTTTTTTTAGCTCGTGGAAAGCTTGGTCCGCCTGGTCATTCCACTCGAAGTGAGTGGACTTCTTCATGAGTCGGTAGAGGGGGAGAGCTTTCTCTCCAAGCCGTCCGATGAAGCGGTTCAACAACGTCAGGCATCCAGTGAACTTTTGGACGTCTCGTAGCTTGGTGGGAATCTTCATTCTCTCTATGGCTTTGATCTTGACTGGGTTGCATTCGATGCCGCGCTCGGAAACTAGGAAGCCTAGGAGCTGGCCGGCTGGTACCCCGAACACGCATTTCTCCGGGTTGAGCTTGATCTGAAACCGGCGCAAATTCTCAAAGGTCTCCTTGAGGTCTTCCAGCAAGGTGCCGCGTTTCTCCATCTTCACCACAACATCGTCTACGTAGACGTGGGCATTTCTGCCGAGTTGCTTGAGGAGGCATTTCTGCATGCAACGCTGAAAAGTGGCACCGGCATTCCTCAAGCCGAATGTCATAGTCAGGTAGCAGAAAGCTCCGAATGGGGTGATGAAGGCGGTCTTCAGGCGGTCAGCTGGGTTCAATTTTATCTGATGGTAGCCTGAGTAAGCATCCAAAAAACTCAATAGCTTGCATCCGGCTGTGGAGTCTATCACTTGACCAATCCTTGGCAGGGCAAAGGGATCTTTAGGGCAGGCTTTGTTGAGGCTGGTGTAGTCAATGCACATGCGCCACTGCTTGTTTTTCTTCAACACGAGGACCGGGTTGGCAAGCCATTCTGGAAAGAACACTTCCATAATGAAGCCGGCTGCCAGAAGCCGGGCTATTTCTTCTCCCACTACTCTTCTCTTCTCTTCTGACAGGCGGCGCAAGGGCTGCCTGACCGGCTTGGCGTCAGATCGGACGTGTAGCTTGTGCTCGGCGAAATCCGTCGGGACACCCGGCATGTCTTTGGGAGACCATGCAAAGATGTCCCGATTCTCACGGAGGAAATCGACGAGCTCGCCTTCCTATTTGCTATCGAGGCCGGTGCCCACGACAGCATACCTCTCCGGGTGCTCCGGGTTTAGGGGTATCTTCTTTGTCTCTTTGGCCGGATGGAAAGAACCTTGAGCATCACATTCCTTGGGGTCAGGGGACAGGGCCGGCTTCTTGCCAGCCATGGCCACAACTCGATCCAGCATCTTCTTCTCTTCAACAATCACAAGGGACTCGGCCAGCCGGGTGCTGGCTACCGCACACTCAGAAGACTTCTTGTAGTCTCCGGCCATGGTGATGATGCCCTGGGAACTCGGCATCTTCATCTTGAGGTAGGCGTAATGGGACACAGCCATAAACTTGGCCAAAGCAGGTCGGCCAAGCAATGCGTGGTACGGGCTCTCCAAATCCACTACCTCAAACCATATTGCTTCTCGGCGGAAGTGATCCTTGCCCCCAAAGAGGACATCCATCTTGATCTTGCCGATTGGTGAGCAGGATAGGCCGGGTACAATGCCATGGAACACGGTCCGGCTGGGCATGAGCTGCTTTGGCTTGATGTTGAGCTTCTCCATGGTATCTGGTACAGTATGTTAATGGTTCTCCCGCCATCTATCAGCACGCGGGAGAAACGGGCAGCTCGCCTTTCTGTCGCGAGGGTAGCGTCCAAAACCAATGCGTAGGAGCCAGGAGACGGCATCACCTCTGGGTGGTCGGCTGGCTCCAACTGATGGGCTTCTCTGACCAGTGCATAAACTCGGGGTTGTTGGAGGCGGCCACGTTGACTTCTTGCTGTTGTCAGCGCCGGCTGCGCTGATCTTCTGTCTGGCTTGTAAAGACGATGTAGACGACATGTTCATCGGGGAACTCGTCTTGGATAGCTCCGACTGCAGGCCGAGCGGCCGGCTGCTGTGGGGCAGGAGGCGGCTGTCTCGCAGGCGGAGGCAGCAAGAGCCCCTCGCCCTTGGAGATTCGTGTGAGACAGTGACACTTCTGAGTTGTGTGGTTGGATGGCTTTGCGCAGCTGTGGAACTTGCAGGGGGCATCGAGGGTTTGCTCGTAGGAGAAAGTCGGCTGCCAAGCCGGCCAGCCGCCCTTCTGCTTCTTGGGTGCCGCCCGCCCCTCAGGTTGCTCGTCTTCGACTATGGCCACTTGCTAGCTTGTGGAAGTCGGCATAGGGGCCTTGCGCTTGTGATCGTTCTGGTAAGGGCGTCAACTTGATTCCCAGCCGACGTCCTGGGAGCCGGCACCAGCACTTTTCCAGAGGCATCTACCTGGACCTCAGTCTTCATTGAGGAGTCGGCCGTGGCATACTTGTCTGCTATGATCAGCAGCTCGTCGAGGGTAACCGGCTCGTCGCAGAGGAGTCGGTGCTTGAGGAGGGTGCCCTCTCGGCACCCGGCGGTGAAGTATTCTATGGCTTGAACCTCGTGCACCCCTTCGCAGGAGTTGCGGAGCTCGGCCCAACGCGTGAGATAGTCGTGGGTTGATTCAGTGGGCCCTTGTACGCATAAGGAGAGCTGTCGGGGCTTGGGGGCCTGTTTGTAGGTGCTGGTGAAGTTGCGTATCAAGGCTTCCGTGAAGTCCAGCCAGCTGTTGATGCTGTAAGGCTTGAGGCTGTTGAGCCAGGTGCGAGCCGTGCCTTGGAGCATCAGGGGGACATATTTCATGGCAACACGTCTGTTGCCGTTTGCTATGCAGACTGCGGTGGAGTAATCGATCAACCAATCTTCCGGCTTCACGGAGCCGTTGTACTTGGGCGTGTCTCTCGGGAGCGAGAACCCTTTGGGTAATGGCTCGTCGCGGATGCGGGGGCTGAAACAAGGCGGGCCGACATCATCTACTTCTTCTAGGGCCAGGGATTGCGCAAGGCGGTCGATCCGATGGCGGGCGTCATTCTCGCTGACTCCCTTGCGGCGACCAAGTTAGCCACTAAGAGTCGGATGCTCAACAGGCGGCGGGGTGGGATATCTCTCCCCACGAGGCGGAGGAGGCGGCGGGTCGCCCCGTCGTTCCACACGTCGAGGGCGGCCGTCGGCGTCGTGCTCGATGGTGATTCGAGTCCGGCTGCGGCTAGCAGCCGTCTCTTTCTCTTGTCTCGCACGAGCGCCACCAGCAGTCGGCTTGTGCGACGTCGCACAGTGCTCTCGGCGAGGAGGACTCCCAGCCCGGATGTCGGCTTCGTGCCGCTCTGCGGCCGCGTCGATTAGCTGCTGGATGCGTCTGGTCATGTAGGGGAGCTCGTCGGCCCCCAGTTCGTTGAGCTCTTCCACGATCGACTGGGCGGCGCGTATATTCTCGAGGGGCGTGGCGTAGACTGGGCGGTCCGCTCCCAGCATGCTGGCGATGGTCGCGCCGTGTTTCTTGACGACGCCGACTCGGCTTGGCCCTTCTGGAGGCGGCGTGCCAAAGGCGGCACGGTCGACTTTGTGCTGGTGGGCCTCAGTGAGGCGCCTCATGGTGGCTATCCTCTGGCCCTCCGTAAGGAGAGCAAGGCGACATGCCTCCAGCGCCTCGGCGTCAGCGTCCGCCGGGATGGGGGCGGACAGGTCGTGCAGCGTTGCCTGTAGGGCGTCGCGGGCGTTTTTGTCGGAGGGGACGCCATGGCTGATGACTAACACCTCGGTGACAGTGCTGCCGCCATTGTCGACTCGAGGAAGAGGGTCGTCGAAGCTGATCACGTTGGTGGGGAAGGTGTCGAGCGATGCCGTGTCGGAGTCGACAAGAATCGGGTCGGTGGAGCCAACTGACTCCAAGTCCGCGGTAGGCTCGCTGGAGACGTGGAGTTGATCGAGGAGGCTAGCGAGGCGGCTCCCGGGGCAGCCTATGCCCGCGTCAGATGCGGGCTCGTCGGAGATGCGAGTCTCGCCAAGAAGATCAGCCTGGTAGCTCGCTGCGCATGCGTCGTCGATGCTTTGCAGCGCGTCGGGGCAAGTGCCATCGGGCGTGCTGGGCTGGCTACGCTAGCTGGGGAGGAAAAGGGTTCCCATCCAGAGCAGGTCTCCGGACGATGGTGCACCTGGCCCCGTGGTGGGCGCCAAATGTCGGGTGGTAGGTGCGACATATGCCAATGGATGGCTTATCTGAGTGGGATCCAGTAAGACATCGCCGGTGCCTGGATACGGGATGAGGCGAAGACATGCACGCCGGCCGATCTTACCTAGGTTGGGGGCTCTTCGTGGAGATAATACCCCTACTCCTGCTCTGCGGGGTCTCCGCATGATCACTAGATCAACAAGAAGCTACAAGAGGCTCCTTGAGCTGTTCGGTGGGAGGAGGAAGAAGGGCAAGGCTAGCTCTCTCCTCTTCCTATAGTGGCGTCTAAAACTCTATGAGATCAACCCTTTGCATGGGTGTCCCGTGGTGTTTATATAGGCCTACCCCCCTGGGGGTACAATGGTAATCCGGCTGGGCATGGGCCCTAGCCGTCAGTGTCTGTGACCGCCGGCTGCTGGGGCCCGCCGACTGGTGGGTCCCGCCGGCTGCCGGCTCATTGGTCGACAGGCCGGCCCCACCGCTTGGGGGTCTTGTCGGGGGCTGGTTACTGTTGCCTCGCCCGTGATGATGAGGGCTTTGTCAAGGTAAGCATGGCTACAGTACCGCTGCCTTGCGGACTCTCACTGTAGCCTTACCTAGTCTTGTCACCTTAATGATGCGCGTGCCCCGAGGAAAGGGGCAAGCCGGCTATAGGAAGCCGGCCATGCCTCAGGCCGGCTGGGGGAGGCTAGGCCGCCTTCAGGCGTCTCTTTGACCGAAGGGGCCCGCCGCCTACGGGCCGTACTGGCAGCCCATCATGGATGGCGTCAGGATCGCCATGGCAACAGTGCCACGCCGGACGGGTGATGGCTGTCCCGTACGGCATACTATAGCCATGCGAGCTCCAGGATTCGGGGGTGGCAGGGTCCACTGTTTCCACGCCCCGTCCCATCATCGTTATGAGGGGTGCAGACTTTTAGGGCACGGCCCCTGGCTGCCTGCTTGGGTCCGGCCTCTTGCAGTCGGTTCTCTTGGGCCGGCTTCTTGGAATCGGTCTTTCCGTGGCCGGCCTCTTGGAGTCAGCCCTATCGTGGCGTCCCCCTAGAGAGTTTAGGGCCGGGCCGCCTTCCGGTAGTCGGCCAGTGAGATAGCTGGCCGGAGGATGGTGGCCCCGCGTCTTGGGTGCTTCAAGGCTTGGTCAGCCCGTTGTTTTTTCTAATGGCCTAAGGGAGCCGGTTAGGCTACCCGTGGTCATTTACTCCGACACAATACCACCTTTGCTGACGGCCACGGACGGCAAAGAAGCCACGCGGCGGCCACCTGTGCTTCCTGGTGGGCTGACCCATTTGGTCAGTTTGCCTACAGCGGCGGACGGCAAAGTCTTTGCCTACAGTAGAGGACGGCAAAGGCTTTGCCTATAGCGGCGGACGGCAAAGGCTGCCGTTAGCCTCCTAACGGACTAACATCGTATTTATTGCCGTCTGCTTTCTTTGCCGTCCCCTGCTGATGGCAAAGGCCCCTTTGCCGCCAGCCTCAGAAAGAGGACGGCAAATTAGCTCTTTGCCGATCCTTACTTTGCCGTAGCCTTTTGCCGTCCGCCGTTCCTACCTTTGCCGTCCGCCATGGCTGACAGCAAAGTAGCTGATTCCTGTAGTGTACCCAGTTGGACAGAGAACCAGCTACACCCTGCTATGTCTTGAGCTTGCGTTGGTTTTCCTTGAAGAGGAAACGGTGATGCATAAATAGTAGCATAAGTATTTCCCGCAGTTTTTGAGAACCAAGGTATCAATCCAGTAGGAGGCTCCTCAAAAGTCCCACGCACCTACACAAACAAACAAAGAACTCGCAACCAATGCAATAAAGGGGTTGTCAATCCCTTCATGGCCACTTGCGAAAGTGAGATCTGATAGAGATAATATGATAAGATAAATATATCTTTGGTATTTTATGGTATATATTGGAAAAGTAAAGATGTAAATAAAAGTAGATTTAAAGCTTATATGATAAAAGATAGACCCAGGGCCCATAGGTTTCACTAGTGGCTTCTCTGAAGATAGCATAAGTATTACGGTGGGTGCACAAATTACTGTCGAGCAATTGATAGAAAAGCGAATAAGTATGAGATTATCTAGGCATGATCATGTATATAGGCATCACGTCCGCGACAAGTAGACCGACTCATGCCTGCATCTACTACTATTACTCCACACATCAACCGCTATCTAGCATGCATCTAGAGTATTAAGTTCATAAAGAATAAAGTAACGCATTAAGAAAGATGACATGATGTAGAGGGATAAACTCATGCAATATGATATAAACACCATCTTTTTATCCTCGATGGCAACAATACAATACGTGCCTTGCTGCCCCTGCTGTCACTGGGAAAGGACACCGCAAGATTGAACCCAAAGCTAAGCACTTCTCCCATTGCAAGAAAGATCAATCTAGTTGGCCAAACCAAACTGATAATTCGAAGATACTTGCAAAGATAACTCAATCATACATAAAAGAATTTAGAGGAGATTCAAATATTTCTCATAGATAAACATGAGCATAAACCCACAATTCATCGGATCTCGACAAACACACCGCAAAAGGAGTTACATTGAATAGATCTCCAAGAAGATCGAGGAGAACATGGTATTGAGATCAAAAAAGAGAGAAGAAGCCATCTAGCTAATAACTATGGACCCGAAGGTCTATGGTAGACTACTCACAACTCATCGGAGGGGCTATGGTGTTGATGTAGAAGCCCTCCATGGTCGATTCCCCCTCCGGTGGAGCGCTGACGAAGGCTCCAAGATGGGATCTCACGGATACAAAAGGTTACGCGGTGGAATTAGGTTTTCATTGGCTCCCCTGATGTTTTCGGGGTACGTAGGTATATATAGGAGGAAGAAGTACGTTGGTGGCTGCTCGAAGGGCCCACGAGATATGGGGCGCGCCCTGTAGGGGTGGGCGCGCCCGCCACCCTCGTGGCCGCCTCGGCTACTCTTGACTTGCACTCCAAGTCCTGTGGATCATGTTTGTTCCAAAAATGACGCTCCCGAAGGTTTCATTCCGTTTGGACCCCATTTGATATTCCTTTTCTTTGAAACACTGAAATAGGCAAAAAAACAGCAATGCGGGCTAGGCCTCCGGTTAGTAGGTTAGTCCCAAAAATGATATAAATGTGTAAAGTAAAACCCATAAATATCCAAAACGGGTAATATAATAGCATGGAACAATCAAAAATTATAGATACGTTGGAGACGTATCAAGCATCCCCAAGCTTAATTCCTGCTCGTCCTCGAGTAGGTAAATGATAAAAACAGAATTTTTGATGTGGAATGCTACATAGCATATTTCTCAATGTAATTTTCTGTATTGTGGCATGAATGTTCAGATCCAAATGATTCAAAATAAAAGTTCATATTGACATAAGAAATAGTAATACTTCAAGCATACTAATCAAAGCAATCATGTCTTCTCAAAATAACATGGCTAAAGAAAGTTCATCCCTACAAAATTATATAGTTTGGCCGTTGCTCTATCTTCATCACACAAAGTATTTAATCATGCACAACCCCGATGACAATCCAAGCAATTGTTTCATACTTTAGTAATCTCAAACTTTTTCAACTTTCACGCAATACATGAGCGTGAGCCATGGACGTAGCACTATATGCGGAATAGAATGGTGGTTGTGGAGAAGACAAAAAGGAGAAGATAGTCTCACATCAACTAGGCGTATCAACGGGCTATGAAGATGCCCATTAATAGATATCAATGTGAGTGAATAGGGATTTCCATGCAATGGATGCACTAGAGCTATAAATGTATGAAAGCTCAATAAAAGAAACTAAGTGGGTGTGCATCCAACTCGCTTGCTCACGAAGACCTAGGGCATTTTGAGGAAGCCCATCATTGGAATATACAAGCCAAGTTCTATAACAAAAAATTCCCACTAGTATATGAAAGTGACAACATAGGAGACTCTTTATGATGAAGATAATGGTGCTACCTTGAAGCACAAGTGTGGTAAAAAGGATAGTAGCATTGTCCCTTCTCTCTTTTTCTCTCATTTTTTCTCTTTTTTTCTTTTCTTTTTCTCTTTTTACCCTTTTTGGGCCTTTTCCTTTTTTTATTTGGCCTTTCTTTTTTTTATAAAGTCCAAAGTCTCATCCCGACTTGTGGGGGAATCATAGTCTCCATCATCATTTCCTCACTAGGACAGTGCTCTAATAATGAAGATCATCACACTTTTATTTACTTACAACTCAAGATTACAAGTCAACAAGATATGACTCTATATGAATGCCTCCGGCGGTGTACCGAGATATGCAATGAATCCAGAGCAACATGTATGAAAATTATGAAGGTGGCTTTGCCACAAATACGATGTCAACTACATGATCATGCAAAGAGCAATATGACAATGATGATGTGTGTCATAATAAACGGAACGGTGGAAAGTTGCATGGCAATATATCTCGGAATGGATATGGAAATGCCATAATAGGTAGGTATGGTGTCTGTTTTGAGGAAGGTATATGGTGGGTGTATGGTACCGGCGAAAGTTGCGCGGCACAAGAGAGGCTTGCAATGGTGGAAGGTGAGAGTGCGTATAATCCATGGACTCAACATTAGTCATAAAGAACTCATATACTTATTGCAAAAATCTACAAGTCATCAAAAACAAAGTACTACGCGCATGCTCCTAGGGGGATAGATTGGTAGGAAAATACCATCGCTCGTCCCCGACCGCCACTCATAAGGAAGACAATAAATAAATAAAATTGTGCTCCAACTTCATCACAAAGCGGTCCACCATATGTGGATGCTACGGGAATCACAACCTTTAGCACAAGCATCCTTTAAATTCATAATCACCCAACTAGCATGAATCTAATATTACCACCTCCATATCTCAAAACAATTATCAAGCATCAAATTGATCATAGCATCCAATTCACTTTATGTGATAGTTTTTATTATACCCAACTTGGATGCCCATCATTCTAGGACCAATTTTATAACCATAGCAAATACCATGCTGTTATAAGAGACTCTCAAAATAATATAAGTGAAGCATGAGAGACTAACAATTTCTACAAAATTAAGCCACCGACGTGCTCTAAAAGATATAAGTGAAGCACTAGAGCAAAAACTATCTAGCTCAAAAGATATAAGTGAAGCACATAGAGTATTCTAATAAATTATAATCAAGTGGGCTTCTCCCAAAAGGTGTGTACAGAAAGGATGATTGTGGAGAACTAAAAAGCAAACACTAATATCATACAAGACGCTCCAAGCAAAACACATATCATGTGGCGAATAAAAATATAGCTCCAAGTAAAGTTACCAATGAACGAAGACGAAAGAGGGGATGCCTTC
The DNA here is from genome assembly GCF_002162155.2 of Triticum dicoccoides. Taxonomy (NCBI): domain Eukaryota; kingdom Viridiplantae; phylum Streptophyta; class Magnoliopsida; order Poales; family Poaceae; genus Triticum; species Triticum dicoccoides. Next base: position 544,324,919 of record NC_041385.1, on the reverse strand, counting down.
CGGGGGCATCCCAAGCTTAGGATTTTGTCTATTCTTGAATATCTAGGGGTGCCATGGGCATGCCCAAGCTTAGGATTTTGCTAGTCCTTATTCCATAGTCCATCAAATCTTTACCCAAAACTTGAAAACTTCACAACACAAAACTCAACAGGAAATCTCATAAGCTCCGTTAGTGAAAGAAAGCAAAACCACCACATAAGGTATTGTAATGAACTCACTCTTTATTTATATTGGTGTTAAACCTACTGTATTCAAAGTTCTCTGTGGTTTATATCACTTAATACTAGCCATAGATGCATCAAAATAAGCAAACAACACACGAAAAATAGAATCTGTCAAAAACAGAACTGTCTGTAGCAATCTGTAACCCACGAATACTTATGGAACTCGAACAATCCTACAAAAATAGTAAGTCGTGGACAATTTGTCTATTGATCTATAGCAAAACGAATCAACACAAAATCACGTCTCTGTGATTTAACAAAACTAATTTCATGCGCGCAAAGTTTCTGTTTTTCAGTAGAATCAAATTAACTATCACCATAGGTTATCCTATAGGTTCTACTTGGCACAGACACTAATTAAAACATAAAAACACATCTAAACATAAGGTATATGCAAAATTTATTACTAAACAGAAACAAAAAGAAAAAATACAAATAAAAATTGGGTTGCCTCCCAACTAGCGCTATCGTTTAACGCCCCTAGCTAGGCATAAAAGCGAGGATAGATTCAAGTAGTGCCATATTTGGCACTCAATTCTTCAATAGAGCACTTATAATCTTTAGGGGTTTCTCCCTTTTTAGCAATGACTAAACCCTTAGGCAAGAATTCAAGAAATTCATTTGTCACAAAAGGTTCCTTAATAATAGAGAGACAATTGGGATGAACACTTATTGATTTGAGATCCGCATTTCCCTTACTAGAAGATTCACCCTTATTTTTAGGAACATAGATAAATTTGGCAATTTTTGTAGGAGGATTTGGAGTGTTTTTCACGGAAGAAAATGCCGACCCTAAGTTGGTAATGATATCCTCAAGTTTACCAGTTCTCGTAGAATCTAGATCTATTCTTTCATTAACTATAGGTTCTTTCTCTTTAAAACTTTTCAAAGTAACTCCAACCCTAGATCCATATTGGGTAATTTGATTATCAATCTTTTTATCCAAATTTTCAATCAACTCAACAGTGGCAACTTTATTTTCAATAATTTCAAGCCTTTGCATCACATGTTCCAAAGTGAAAACAGTTCCATTAACCAAAAGAGGTGGTGGGCCAAACAAATCTAACATAGCATTATAAGCATCAAACGTATGGCTACTCAAGAAATCCCCTCCGGTAATGGTATCAAGAACACATCTATTCCAAGTAGTAATGCCTACATAAAAATTGCAAAGAAGAACGAAAGTAGAAAGCTTCCTAGTAGATTTATTTTGAGCATTGCAAATTCTATGCCAAGCATCTTTTAAATTTTCTCCCTCCCTTTTTTTAAAATTAAGAAGTTCATGTTCGGGATTAATAACAAGGATAGGAGGACTAGCCATAATGACAAGGTAAACAATCTAACACACAAGCAAACAGAAAAAGGCAAACGAAAGAGAGAGAGGAGATTGGAAAAGAGAGGGCGAATACAATGGCAAGAGTGAAGTGGGGGAGAGGAAAACGAGAGGCAAATGGCAAATAATGTAAATGCGAGGGAGATGAGTTTGTGATGCGTACTTGGTATGTCTTGACTTGAGAGAAGACCTCCCCGGCAACGGTGCCAGAAATCCTTCTTGCTACATCTTGAGCTTGTGTTGGTTTTCCTTGAAGAGGAAAGGGTGATGCAGCAAGAGTGGTGTAAGTATTTCCCTCAGTTTTTGAGTACCAAGGTATCAATCCAGTAGGAGGCTCCTCAAAAGTCCCACGCACCTACACAAACAAACAAAGAACTCGCAACCGACACAATAAAGGGGTTGTCAATCCCTTCACGGCCACTTGCGAAAGTGAGATCTGATAGAGATAGTATGATAAGATAAATATATTTTTGGTATTTTATGATATAGATTGGAGAAGTAAAGATGCAATTAAAAGTAGATTGAAAGCTTATATGATAAAAGATAGACCTGGGGGCCATAGGTTTCACTAGTGGCTTCTCTCAAGATAGCATAAGTATGAGATTATCTAGGCATGATCATGTATATAGGAATCACGTCCGCGACCAGTAGACCGACTCTTGCCTGCATCTACTACTATTACTCCACATATCGACCGCTATCCAGCATGCATCTAGAGTATAAAGTTCATAAAGAACAGAGTAACGCATTAAGAAAGATGACATGATGTAGAGGGATAAACTCATGCAATATGATATAAACCCCATCTTTTTATCCTTGATGGCAACAACACAATACGTGCCTTGCTGCCCCTGCTGTCACTGGGAAAGGACACCGCAAGATTGAACCCAAAGCTAAGCACTTCTCCCATTGCAAGAAAGATCTATCAAGTAGGCCAAACGAAACTGATAATTCGAAGAGACTTGCAAAGATAACTCAATCATACATAAAAGAATTCAGAAGAGATTCAAATATTTCTCATAGATAAACTTGATCATAAACCCACAACTCATCGGATCTCGACAAACACACCGCAAAAAGAGTTACATCGCATAGATCTCCAAGAATATCGAGGAGAACATGGTATTGAGATCCAAAAAGAGAGAAGAAGCCATCTAGCTAATAACTACCCGAAGGTCTGTGGTAAACTACTCACAACTCATCAGAAGGGCTATGGTGTTGATGTAGAAGCCCTCCATGGTCGATTCCCCCTCCCACCGAGCGCCGACGAAGGCTCCAAGATGGGATCTCACGGATACAAATGGTTATGGCGGTGGAATTAGGTTTTCGTTGGCTCCCTTGATGTTTTCGGGGTACGTAGGTATATATAGGTGGAAGAAGTATGTCGGTGGCTGCCCGAGGGGGCCACGAGATAGGGGGCACGCCCTGTAGGGGTGGGCGCGCCCTCCACCCTCGTGGCCGCCTCGGCTGCTTCTTGACTTGCACTACAAGTTCTCTGGATCACGTTTGTTCCAAAAATGACGCTCCCGAAGGTTTCATTCCGTTTGGACTCCATTTGATATTCCTTTTCTTCGAAACACTAAAATAGGCAAAAAAAACAGCAATACGGGCTGTGCCTCCGGTTAATAGGTTAGTCCCAAAAATGATACAAATGTGTAAAGTAAAGCCCATAAACATCCAAAACGGGTAATATAGTAGCATGGAATAATCAAAAATTATAGATACGTTGGAGACGTATCACACCCCTTCTAACTCCAACACCAGCAGATAGTAACCCAGTTCCAGTTGACACAACACCGTCTCCACCACAGAGCACCCAAACACGAGCAGTTAGTAAGGGAACTGTAGTGCCCAAAGCACGAGGACCACCACTCCGAATCCCAACTCAATGCTTAAAGGAGAAGAAGATTTGTTCTCAGCTCAGGTTCTGTAGCTATGGTTCATACTCCTTTGCTCTTGCATTACTGTATTTACTCATACCAACTATTTTCAAATTTGAAGGATGGAATTGAAATTCCAATGGCGCAACAGGTATGTTTTAAACCTGTTTGCTTAACTGGTTTGCTGTTGTAACCTGCTCTATGTTGATTTCAGTTTCAATTGAATAAACAGTTATGTTCTCATGTCATGCACATTACAAGTGTTGTTATTTCTCTATAGTTTCCCACACTTATATTCTGTCTATTCTGCTTTGTCTTGAACAAATATTATTTGAACTATGTGTCTATCTTGATTTGGCAACAAAAACTAGGATAATATAGACCATAAAGTGACCATGGTACATAGATATATGTTTGTTTCATGTTGTTATCCTGTCCACTTTACTACTGAACTCATTTACCAAAATGAGTTTCATATACAACATGGTAAACCTGTAATGTGTCTGCTTGTTTTTATTTTAGAATGTGGACAAAATATTGGAGAACAGTACCGCGTTATGCAATGGTAAAGGAAGTAATGCAGATAAGGTTCAAGATAGTGAGACATCCCTGTTGGTACCCAAGAAAGCTGATAAAAACTTTCTTGACGATAGTGAGAGAACCAAAAATTCATATCTTGATGTAGTGTTCGAGTTACTGGCCGCTACTACTAGCACAAGCTCTTCGAACTCGCTACCTGAATCAGTTAGTCTTCTTGAGTCTCAACTTCAAGTTGAAAGACATCGATCAGATGTGCTGCGACAGGAAGCTGAAGGACTGAGGAAGTCCCTGCAAAATTCAGCTGCATATTTCTTGGTGCAACAGCAAGCGCTGGAGGATTTAAGCGCCAAACAAGAGAAAGTTAATAAGCTTGCTAAGCATCTTGCCAGCATTATGGGTACCCGGGATATTGTTTCTTGAGATCTTTGGAAGTGGTTTCAGTTCTGGATTTGTTTTGCTGCGGCGTTTATTTGCGCTGGTCGCCAACTTTGACAACCAGTGTATATGCTATACTGCTTTGTTCCCTATATTTGCACTGGTGGTGAACTTTGATGCCCAGTGGATGAAATATGTGTAATAGCCTTTATAGCCTAGCATTAGTTGCTTGCTTATTTATTTCCATGGTGTCTTGTTTATTTGTTTGCTTGTATTCATTGCAGTTCTTTTTCCGCGGTTTGCTAGTGGCTGCAATAACCTATTTTTTAAAACTAGGCCACAATAACCATGGGCTAATATTTATTGTAGTGACACTGTGCCTCCCACGGGCCGTAGTAATAGTGGGCCTTCTATGGGCCGTCAAAACAATGGGCCTTCTACGGGCCGTAGAAACAATGGGCCTTCTACGGGCCACAGAAACAATTGGCCTTCTACGGGCCGTAAAAACAATGGGCCTTCTATGGGTCATATCATAAATGGGCCTTATACGGGCCGTATGATCGATTGGCCAAACATGGGCCAATAACAGACCACATTATGGCCGTAAACAGGCTAGAGTTGGAATCGTCCCTTCATGGGCCGACCATAACGGGCCATCGTTAATAGGTCGTATTTGATGATGCTATGAAAACGGCCCAACGTATTAACGGACCACAAACGGGCCGACTGTAACCACGGGCTGAATTTGGCCCACAAGCAGAAGATGACAGTAATGGGCCGTAAGTAAACGAATGCTGGAAATGAGCCCAAGAATAAATGGGCTCTGAGAAGGCCGAAAGATAATATGGGCTGGAAACGGCCCAATGGAATAACGGGCCGTTAATGGGTGTAAAGTGATACATTGTTCATTACGGGCCAGTTCCACCACGGGCCATTAATGGGTGTAAAGTGATACACTATTCATTACGGGCCAGTTTCACCACGGGCCGTTAATGGCCCACGAGTAACAAAGGGCCTCATATGGGCCAAAAGACGTCATGGGCCATACATGGGCCAGAAGTGAAAACAGGTTGGAATCATATTGGATGGCCCAGATGATGCTACTGGGCCTAATTCGGATAGGGCATAATGGGCCTTGGGTTAGCGGGCTGTAAATAGGCTATATGCAAACACGCCGGTAACAGGCTTTCCATGGGCCGGCCCGCCACCTTTTGACCAAGTCAAACGGGCCGGCCTTTTCATAGGAATGGGCCTTTGTTGGGCCGTGACACGTGTCGGCGTATCATAGGCGCCTTCTGTCCAATGAGTGGATGACATGTGTCCCAACGATGAGCCGACACGTGTTTCCTCCAGCCAATGATGATTTTACACGTGGAAAATCCCCATTGGTCGGGGCTGTTAATGGGTTATCAGATCCAAAACCCGACCCGTTAGCTTAACAACATTCCGTTACGGTGGATGCCACATGTTGGTTACCCTTGACGAAAGCACTTCTATGACGCACGATTTATCGTCATGGAAGTGGACAATTTCGTGATGATATTTTTGGTAATGCCATGGAACACTTCTATGACAACACAGGTATGACTATCTTGATTCTGTCATAAAATCATCATGGATATACATGCATGACAAAAAACACGACCTACTCTGACAAACACATATCATCATGGAAGTTTATCTTTTTTGTAGTGATAGCCTTACCACCAAAGCCACATGACACGATTATGATTTAAATCCCAATGACTCCCATGCAAAAAAACACGGCATGCTTGTCATACGAATGCAGGAATGCATAAAAGGTTATTTTCCTCTCATTTAACATAACGGGTGGGTTGTGTAGATGGTTAGCCTATCCGCTCATCAAACTTGAGGTCTCGGGTTCGATAACTACACTTGAGCTTTTTTTTGTTCGACTTCTTTCTTACACCCAATGACAGGTAGGCCCCGCATGACAGAGAGAGAAAGTGAGCTGGGGTGGTGCCAGGAGGATTCTTTGACTGGTCAAAATGGATGGATACGGAGCTATACGATCTCGTAGTGACCATATAATCACCTCATCACGTATAAGTTGCAGCCTCGGCGCTTGTTTTCTAGGGTTTGCACTCTTCACACTCTCTCTCCGGTATATATATACACGCTGAAGCCTCAGCGCTTGTAGTTGCTCTCTTCACACTCTCTCACCCTCTCCAGATCTAAACAAGACTTTGTTGGCCTCTCTCTCTCCCCTTGCTGCTAGTCAAAGAGCCGACAGGATCCGTCTGCCGGGAAGAGAAGGAGGCTTAGCAATGTCACCGTCGGCGAGGGAGGGAATCCACTACCGGCGCAGCTGTTCACTTTCACCCAGCAGCGGCACGGGAGGGCCTCCGACCCCTTCATCTTTGCCGCCGTACATAGTGTGGGTCGAATGCCTCCGGTCGCCCACCGAACCACACCCCAAGAACCTTAAGGTATAATTTACTTATTACACATGCATTGCTCTCGCTGCATGTGGGCTTTTTCCGCTTCTGCACTCGAATCTAGGTGTTGGATCAAACAGGAAAGTAGTGGGGAAAGTTGTATAGCATGAATCTAGGACGTGGTTCAAAGAGGAAAGGAAATGGGGGAAGTAGTGGGGAAAGTTGTATAACATGAATCTAGGACGTGGTTCAAAAAGGAAAGGAAGGGGGGAAAGTAGTGGGGAAAGTTGTATAGCATGAATCTAAGACGTGTTTCAAAGAGGAAAGGAATGGGGGAAAGTAGTGGGGAAAGTTGTATAGCATGAATCTAGGACGTGGTTCAAAGAGGAAAGGAAGGGGGAAAGTACTAGTACAGACTGCCTATCCAGCACCTACGTTGGTCCAAAAGGGAAAACAATGACAAAGGCAGTACACACATCTGTAACGAATTGATCTTTTGTTTTGGGGGACAAGGCTGTAGAGTTTGAGCAGGACTAGATTTGCTGCGCTCACATAGGGAAAGGTGTCTAAAGATAACAAAATTGGGACCAACACAAATATGCTCCTTGGTTGTTTGTTGTTTGTTGCAACAGACTGTGCATCACCCCAGTACATCGGTAGATGCACATGGTGCTGGTGCGTCCACTGTCCCGTGCAACTCATTAGTTGTTGTTAATCTAAGGCCCTATTTGGTTAAAAACTCCCTAGTCCCTACCTGCTTGGTTCCAGGGACTAAACATGGACTAGAGGTTATTAAATGACATGCTAAAAGACCATGTTACCCCTAGTAATGAACTAATAGAGACCAGGTGTGAAGCGGGGCAGGGCAACTATTGGAAAAAGTCCCAAAAAGACCCTACCTCGGGGTCTTCTTTCTTTAGTCCCAAATGCCCACTTTTAGTCCCTAAAAGTCCTTCCTGTTTGGTTTAGATGGGGCTGACATGGAGTTTTTATAGTCCCTACACCAAAATGTCCCTATAAAATAACACCCTCTAATAATGCCGCTGGTAAATTGATGCAATGCCACAGTTAAAAGCAAATTACATGTTTAACAAATTTTATTGTTAATATAATCTCTCTATTTATATTAATCAGCGCCACCGTTTCAGAAATGCTACTGTCTTGCTTTCTTTACCATTTAGATAAGTTAGATGCTTCTTTTTGTTGGCTTCTGTGTCATCCACCGTTATTGACCACTAGTTGTTTCCTTTGTACCTATGTGTAAACAGGGTTATCTACTTCACCTTGTTGCTATTGTGACCTTTTGTTGCGCTGGACAAAACACTTTTATTTTAAGAGTGTTTTGTGCAGTTCAACCAAAATGTCACACCGACAACGTTGATTGATTGCTTGATCTTAGTTGAACTGCACAAGAGGAGATCTTACTTCCTATCCGTGTTGGCAAATTTGGTTTAGATCTTCTTCTTGTGAGTTGTTTGAATTCCACGTCATGAGAGGTCAGTACTAGCCTTCTTTCACATGATTCTGCAGTGTGCTTTCATATGTTGTGCTACTTGTACGATAATGTTGCTTGATTTTAGTGAACTGCACAAATGGAGACAAGACTTCCAATCTGTATGTGCACCATAATATCCCATTGAGGTAAGATAAGGATATTTCACAACTGTTGGCCTGTATTTTGCCACTTTCATCATAAAATTAATGTCATTGTTTAGTGCTATACTGGTGCTCCCTAATTGACATGCCAAATCTTACATTGAAGGCGAAGTTTGTCTGTTGTTGAACCAAGTGATGAATGGGAAGAACAAGCGGAAGAAAAACAAAAATCAACTCCCGATGCTGTAATGAAGCACTGGAACTATGATGACACAAGTAATGATATAGTGTTGCATCTTAATTTATTGCTATGGCGGGAATGAACAATTGTTCTACCACTGATTTGATGCCACTCTTAATGTAATGTGTAATTATCTCTACTTATGCAAACAGGTATCTTCTTTGAAGATACCTTATATTTTAGTGGAACTGCACAAGAAGATGTTGGAAACATTAAACTAATCGAGGAGTATATAGTAAGCTTGGCCACCACAGTAGATAGCAATAGATGGTTCCGGAGAAGTGCTTCATCTGTATGCTCTACACAATAAGTCTCCTGACAAAGGTTAGTACTCGCCCATGGATTTCATCCATATGATTGAGCTTTTTCATCTCTATTGGTGTTGTGCTACTGTTTAGATACTGTCATGAGAAAGTGGTATTGTCCTTGAGAAGTGCTTCATCTCTGCTGTTTTAAATATTTCCTTTCCTTTTTTTCGAGCAAACAGGCATGCTAGCATTTAGTTGTCCTCTTGTCTTTGCACAACAGGATCATCCTCCTCTGAAGAAGAATATGGAGTACATGAAGTGACTAGTTCCGATTATGCCAGGATGGAGAAGCCATGTCTATATTCTCATTAGAAGGAGCAGTTGAAGGATGGTTACATTACGCCCCACAAGACCAAACTAACTTCAGCTCAGAAGGACTGACAAATCTCCATTTTCTTGCTGTGATGCGCAAGTACAATGTTGCTCTAGGATTCTTTCCGATGAGTTCCATTTTTCTAAAAGTGTGCTCTACATGGACCACGTAGGTGCCTATTTAAACTGTCAAATTCATAGTACAATTTGATTTATAATAATCACTTTTTTTGTATTTGTGCAAACAGTGGTGCTCAGCTTGATTTCAATGGAAACTGCACAAAATGTTCATGAATACATCGAATCATTCATTTCCACCACAAGAAAGGAGGTGCCGATAAGTTTAAGGCGTTGCAACATATAAGGGTGAAATCATACAAGCTACGCGCAAATTTGGTTGATTTTGGTGGAACTGCACAAAAAGAACAGTTGGTTTATTTAGCACGAGGTGCCATGTCAATGTCCAAACTGATGGCAAACCCTTCCCATTCCACAATCGTAGGCATTTGATATTTTGGAATGGGACAACCTTGTCAATTTTTGCTCATTCATGTTAGCAAGAAGACATGCGTTTGATATTTTCGAATGGGACGCCCTTTGCTGTCAGCAGCGTCGATCAATTTTTCTTTATTCTTTAATTGTGAAGTAAATATTGGCTCTGACATGTGAATGGCTGAGATGCATAATCATCAATTGTTTTGAATGTTCTGTATGAATTGCCAGGCCTGTGTTGATTGCAATGTACATGAATGCTAAAAAGTTGGTCAAACTCTTTGTACTCCTTCTGTTCCTTTTTACTCCGCACATTGTGAAAGTGCATACTTTTTTCTATAAGATTGGTCAAGTAGAGATACTTTGACTGCAGACAAAACTTGTATGTAGACTAGAAAGGACCGGAGGGAGTACATGTGAAACTGCTGCAAACAGGTGATCACCCTTGGAATAATGCTAGTACGTATTGTTTTGCATGTTCATCCAATGACAGTGATACAAGAATTTGAACTAGTCGAAATAAATTCATTCATACACCGGTCGGATTTCATATAAACATGTCAGATTTCATTACATTTCATTTCATACATTCTTCAACTAAAAAGGGGTGCCCTAGAGGTATAATTAGTTAACCGAAGCTACCCACATGTGTCCGGCTGAGTCGAACAGAAGCTTCTTCTCCAGCGGACTAAGCTTCAGTGACTTAACTACAGGTGCGGTTGTGTAACTGACATGTGGCCCAGATGCCTATTGGGCCCACGTGTCAGTCAGCCAACTACACTAGTAGTTAAATAGAAGTAGCGGCCTTCTCCAACATAGCTCTCCGACTACACGTTGCTGCCAAGAAGTTAATCGGCCATCAATGGTCAACCCGCCTAGCTTGGCTTCAACCGGAGGGTAGCAGCGGTGGCCTTACTTGGACCCAAGTGACGGCGACCTACCGTGTTATACTCTTCCTTGTTTTTTGTGTGGTCGGCGGTGTCCTCTACCTCCTTGTTGGCGCCGTGGGGCCTCGATGGAGCAGGGCCTCGTCGACGCCAGCGGAGCGGGGACTCGTCGGAGCCGGCATTGTCCTCTGCCTCGTCCTCGATCTCGCCAAACAGTGCCTCGCCCACTTCATTGCCCTCTTTGTAGGCGGCCACAGCCTCCGCCACTCGCATGTGGTACCGCCAGCGCTCGAGGCAGCCCTCGCGGGCGGACCGGTATGAGTCTAGCAGCACCTCCTGCTCCGCCCGCTCCGCAGCCATCTGCTCCTCTGCCTGCAGGTGCTCCTGGAGGAGATGGTGGTTGTAGGCGGCATTGGCCTGCGCCTCCCGGAACTGCTCCTCACGCTTCTGCCTCACCGTGTCCGTGTATGGGGCACGGGCCTTGCTGATGGTCATGGTGCAATGCACCAGCAAGGATGGTGCGGAGGAGGGGGTTGGCGCAGGATCCTCGACTACCATGTTCTCCATTGGGACGTCGTCGTCCTCTGGCTACCGACCGGCCAGCTAGTCGGCAGCAATGGCTGCCATCTCCTTGTGGTCAGCCGTCCGCCCGTCCCAAAGAGTGCTGCGGCGCGAGGAAGCCATGGTGGGCAGTAGTGGTGTGGTCAGGAGAAAGGGAACAAAGGCGAATGACTGCGTCTATGGCCGGCGCAGCAGTTTATATAGCAATGGTGGGCGGCGGAGGGACGGACGTGTGGCGCCGGAGTAGTCGCCTCGGCAACCGCGTATCATTAATGTGGGTGGCAGACGGACGAACAGACGACACTTGTGTCATTTGAAGGCAGAGACATCGCTTGCACCGGGAAGTGGGGCTGGCGGTGCTGACTGTTTCGGATGGAAAGCGCGCGCGGGCAAGGGAGGCAGTCTGGGTAGGCCAGGACAGTCAGACTCGTGCTTGGCAGCGCGTCGGTCCAATAGCCGGACATGTTAGCTCGCCCGCGAGCTCGCCAAGCTGAGCGATGACAATCAGACGATGGACGTAGCTTCCGACTAGGAGCTGGCGCCTCTGTTGTCGGTGGGAAACGACACATGTTGGGTCACAAGAATCCCTACTACAATTGCGGGGCACGGGGTGGTGAGAAGAGCAGGATCAACAGTCAGCTCAAGCACGCGGGTCGTTTACCTAGGTTTGGGCCGCGAGGATGCGTAATACCCTAGTCCTTCTTCGATGTGTGTATATCTGTGTTCTGGAGTTCTTGAGCTAGCTACAATGAGTGTAACTTGTCCAAGGGTTCGAATCCCCCTCCTGGATGCCTTGGGCCTCCTTTTATAGGCAAGGGGATCGCCACAGTGGCACACAGGAGGTGGCATCGTGGTACTGTCGCTAAGCCTATCACTTGTCATTATGGGACAAGACGCATTTAATGCGCCTCTGACGTGTCCTCCTTACTTTACCGCCGCTTCGTCCTGCCTTGACACGCGCCTGGGCCAGCGAGGTGGTCAGCACTATGTAGGCTGGCAGGCTGCTGAGATGGCACGGTAGTAGGGAATTCATGAAGATTTGAATCCCACCACGTAGGCATGCGCTGAGTTGGCCGAGAAGCCTCACATCGACACACAGGTGCCTGCCTAGCTGGTGGGCTGGCAGCTGCATGGGAGCGGTGGCAGAACCTTGGCGGGTGCGGGCCTGGTTGTGGCCTCACAGATGTCCTCGGCAAGGGCCATGCCGGGGCCCCGTCAATGGTCTTGCCAGGGGTCTTGTGGGTCTCCTCGGCAAGGATCTCGCTGAGGTTTGTTGTCTTCTAATACTCTTCTGATTTGAAGTGTTTCTTGTCTTCACAAAGATCTGCATGCCATCACGGAGGCGCCTCCTGAGCCCCGATCCCAACGTGGTTGGTGGCGCTAGAGAAACTGGGGCCCAAGGGTGGCATGCTTTGCTGGCATCAGGTAAGCTGCCCCGGCAAGGTCCTTGCCGGGGCCGCGGAGGCCGCCCCGGCAAGGGTCTTGCCGGGGGAAACCACCTCACCTTCTTGCTCTTTATGCCTCTGTCTTGGCATTGCTTTAACCATCTCACGGCTTTGATTCCCTGTCCCTGCCCTGCTTAAGTGTGGTCGTGGGCGTGGCTCTGACTGCCCGTGCACAAATAAGGGGTACAAAGGAGCGCCCCTACTTTAGTACACCGACAAGAGCCCCCGGGCCTGGGCCACACATAAGTGCGACACGTTGTTGGGCCAGGCCCAGAACGGTGCGCGGGCAAGCGGGGCCGTTTTTACTGTGGTAACTTTCCGTACGCTGCGCTCAAGGTTGGAAAAAGCGGTAGGCGTAAGCGAGGCGGTTGGCCTTCGCCTAGTGCCTAGGCGGTGCCTAAGCGCCCTAGGCGCGGCCTAGGCGGTAATGTAGTTTTTACTCGTAGTGTATTTGTGATTATTATATTGGTGTTCATATTAGTTTAGGGCATATAAATAAGTTAATTACCATCAACTACCATTGGAATATAACCAGTTTGGCATACTAGTGCAGTATATGGCATGATTTCTCGCTTGTGTAGGCAATTCCTTTCTTGTCCTGCCTATACCTCCATTTATGCCCTAGGCGAGGTGTTTGGCCATTGCCTAGCGCCTCCTAGGCACTGCCTTTTCCAACAGAGGCTGCGCTTCCCCACGACCCACGTTGAATGCGTGACATGGGGATCGCGCACACGGGTGATCAAAGCACACTTGCGTCATCCTGCGGTGAACAGTAAAGAGGCAGCTTGCGTGTCCCTTCGAGACCGCAGGGCCGTTGCTCATTTACTCTCCTTACCTGGGAACCGTCGCTCCACGCATCCCATTACGCCCGTCTCTTGCGCCACGTACGCTGCATGCACGACGCAAGGTGAATGACAGGTGCGTGGAATATGGGAAGACGTGCGTTCGTGGGTCGATACCGATGCGCCTTCAATTGGTAGGGGAGTGCAGTCGACGGCCTCGCCTGCTGTCACCTTTATGAGCCGGATTGGCTGAGAGGGGCGGCTGAGCCCTGACCCCGTCCCTTTATAAGGAGGGGTGCGGGAGGGATGGCGCCTCTCAGTATTTCGACATCCGCCATGCCCTATCCATGCTCCTTCCTTCCTTCTGCCAAGGCGAGAGGACGCGCTGATGCTTCATCGGTGGCGGCAAGGGTCTCTGCTCGACAATGCGTCGCTCCTCCCCAAGAGCCTGTGGCGGCAGAGCTGGCCGCGAGGGGAAGGGGGAGGGGGCGAGGCCGAGGCCGCCGTGGTGCTCGGGGAAGAGAAGGACGGGGCGGCACGTCGGCCTCACCTCCGCCAGCGGCCCTTCTCCCAACGGAGGGGTACGTCGGGGACAACCCTTGCGAGTTCTTCATCAGGCTGCACCGGCCGGCGCGTCGTCGTCTTTGTCTCCCAACCCCATTCACTCTCGAGATGGAGCTCATCCCGCCGCAGGAGTTGAGGATGCACATGAGGGGCTGGGGAACAGCGGCACATGGGCCGACGTTGACTTCCCAGCCCCTCACGTCATGTATCTTTGCCACAGGTGGAAGACCTTCGCTCGCATCCACAGACTGACGGAGGGGCTCATTTTCTATTTCAAATTAATGGAGAATGGCCTCCTCTCTATCAAGGTCTTTGGACACTTCGGGACTCGCCTAAGGTGCTTCATGGAGAGCTCTTCTGATGACGAAGACTCTTCCTCGAGCGGGAGTGACGAGCGAGACAGCGACAGCGACGACAAGGGTAGCGGGCGGCAGGATGACGGGTCCGACTAGGCGTTTGGGCGCGTAGTTCCTGGGCGACACTGACGGCCCCATCATCCGTGTCGCCGGCTCCTTGAACTTCTCGGGGTTGCCTCCTTGGTTGGCTGGCGTGGGGAGGCTGGAGAAGGCGAAGAAGGTGGGTAGCGGGCCGTCAAGTCGGAGTACGATGGCACCGACGCCTTCGTAGCGTATTTATGGACCGCTGCCTGATCTTCCAGCTCTTCCTCCGGCACCACCACCAACAACTCTCTCCTAGGCAGCCGCCGACATGTTCTCTTAGCGCCTTCTGCTGCTCGTACCTCGCCTAGGCGCTCCTTCTGTCCTTTTGCCTTCTTGTTTAATTTCCCGAGGAGAGAGACAAGAAAGGGATTACAGGAACCTTATCTTTTTTCAGTTTGTAAGCCTACAGGCCTTAGTTAGGTTTAGAACTTGTAATCTCCCTGTTCACGTTTACATTCCATACGAACTGTACCTATATGGAATGTATTAATGAAAAATGGGGTGCTTGCCGGGTCTTGTGTGTGTGACCAGAGCCCACACCAAGGAATGAATCCTTGTTATTTCAATATGAACACTGTTGCTCGGTAGCAGGCCTTGCCATTCCCCTACTCCGTTCGACCATACTCACGCCCTTGGTGGAGGCAAGGACAAAGTAGGGGTGGGCCCTACGCTAGCTTCCTTGCTGCCGCGGCTACAACCAGACTCCGAACCAAGAAGAAGTTCTTGGGTGGTAGGAATGAAGGGAGCACGACAGTCTCAGAATAAAGTGAGGTTTCATACGTCCCAATCTTTATACGGAAATGCACAACAGGAGATAAGAAAGCTTATCTGGATCTGCAGCCCCCGGCAACCCTGGCTTGCCGTGAGCGGACCTTTGTGTCAAGCTTGCCAGGTCCAGAGCGCCGGCTTGTTCCCTCCCCTCTACTCAGCTTTGCGGAAACATTTATGTACCCTGCGAACCAAAGAGGATGGACAGGAACAAAGAGACGCAAACCCGACCTCTATGCTAGGGGTTAGTCGCTGCTAAGCACTATCAACCCTAACCGAGGGAGGGACTTAATCTAGCATGCATGCTATAACTTAGGGCGCCAGCGCTTCATTTTATTTACACTCAAGGTCTGCGCCTGGCTTTGTACAGAGGGTTACATGCCTTGCTCGCAAGGCTTGTACAAAAGGGTGGCCTGCCAGGGGGCCCGGCAGCCACGCCTTATGGGTAAAACTTGTGAAGATGCTCGATGTTCCAGGAGTTGCTCATTAGAACGGCATCTTCGGTCTCCAGGCGGACTGCTCTAGACCTGGTGACTCATGTTACCCGATAAGGGCCTTCCCACTTTGGCGTCAACTTGTTGGAATTCTTGGCCGACTGAATGCGCCGAAGAACAAGGTCGCCTTCCTCAAAGCTTCGGGCATGAACCTTGCGGCTATGGTAGCGGCGCAAGGCTTGCTGGTAGCATGCTGCTCTCACAGCCGCCCGAAGACAATCTTCCTCGAGGAACAATGCGTCATCTTGCCGCAATCGCTCTTGCTCAAGCTCGTCATAAGCGAGCACTCTAGGTGACCCATATATGAGTTCCGCGGGGAGAACTGCTTCTGCCCCGTAAACAAGGGCAAAGGGTGTCTGGTCGGTGGCTCGATTTGGCGTCGTTCTGATCGACCAAAGAACCGCCGGTAACTCATCAATCCAGCACCTCCCGCTCTTGTGCAGCCTGTCAAAAGTCTTTGTCCTCAGGCCATGTAGCACTTCTGCATTTGCCCTCTCCGCTTGGCCATTGCTCCGTGGGTGTGCCACGGAGGCCAAGCAGACCTTGCTGCCGAGGTCTTCGACATACTGCATGAAGGTGTGGCTTGTGAACAACGTGCCGTTGTCGGTGAAGATTCTGTTCGGCACACCAAAGCGGCAAACTAGCCCCTTGAAGAATTTGAGGGCTGACTATGCGGTCACCTTCCTCACTGCTTCCACCTCCGGCCACTTTGTGAACTTGTCGATCGCAACGTACAAGTACTCAAAGCCCCCAACGATGCGGGGAAAAGGGCCCAGTATGTCGAGCCCCCAGACCGAGAACGGCCAGGAGAGAGGGATTGTCTGTAAGGCTTGAGCTGGCTGATGAAGCTTCTTCGAATGGAACTGGCACGCTTCACACTTGGTTACTAGTGTCGTCGCATCCTGGAGGGCAGTGGGCCAGAAGAAACCTTGCCAGAAAGCCTTGCCGGCAAGGGCCCTTGACCCTATGTGGGAACCGCATATGCCTCTATGTATCTCCGCCAACAGCTCCGGTCCTTCCTCCCGGGAGATGCACTTCAACTTCACTCCATTCGGTCTTTTCTGTACAGCACGTCGTCAACGAACTAGTACAGGGCAGACCGGCGAGCTACTCTCTCTGCTTCTTCTTGCTCCTCAGGAAGCTCCCCTATTTGGAGGAATCGAACGGTATGTTGCACCCATGCTGGAGCCTGCGGCTCGACCGCAAGGACCAAATGCATTTCTTCTGTCGCGAGAACGGTTGCCTCCACGGCAAGGGCTTGGCACCCCGCCGGAGTCGGTTGTTCCCTGGCAAGCTCGGCGTACACGGCAAATCCTTCACTGATGGCCCCAGGGAGCTCCGTAGGGAAGTACTTGCCGGGGCCTGACTTCCTTCGCTTATTCTGCTCTGTTGATGGTTCAACGGATGGTTGAGTTAACCAAAGCACAAAAGTACCTGGTTCCACAGGTAGCTTGAGGGCAGCGCGCTTTGACAGGTAGTCGGCGATGTTGTTCTCCATTCGGGGGACATGCTCTGCCTGTATACCGTCAAAGCGTTCCTCCAGTTTCCTCACTTCATCTACGTAAGCTTCCATTAACGGACTCTGATAGTCCTTGTTAATCTGCCTGACGACAAGCTGTGAATCACCCCTAACGATGAGCTTCTTGACTCCGAGGTCTGCCGCGATCCTGAGACCGGCAAGTAATCCGTCGTACTCAGCAGTGTTGTTCGTTGACATCTCCCTGGGAAAGTGCATTTGGATCATGTAGTTGAGGTGCTCTCCGGTGGGTGCGACGAGCAGCACACCGGCACTGGCGCCTTGTAGCGAGAAAGCTCCATCAAAGTACATGACCCAATTGCGACTCGTTTCCTTGCCGGGGAGAGCGGTCTCTTGGACCTCTTCATCGGGCGTCCAGGTCCATTCAGCAACAAACTCCGCCAAGATTCTGCTCTGAATCGTCGAGGTTCTTTTGAGCTTCAAACCAAAACTTGACAACTCCAGGGCCCATTCCACAATCCTCCCCGTTGGATATGAGTTATGCAGTATCCGTTGCAACGGGAGGCAGGTGACAAGGGTGATGTCGTGTGCTTGGAAGTAATGACGCAACTTCCTCAAGGCCATAAGGAGGCCGAAGAGCAATTTCTGCACACCAGAGTACCTCGACCTAGCCCCCTGCAAGAGGGAACTGACGAAGTAAACTGGGTGATGCACCATTTTCTTCTTCTGCACAACTTCACCTAGTCGCGCGGGCCCTATTGCACTAGTGTCAGCTCTTGCCGGGGGCTCAGTCTTGCCGGGACCAAATCCTGCCGGGGAGGGTTCTGGCTCGCCATCCGTCGATTCTGCCGCTGCTGCTGCCTTTTCATCGACCTCTCTCTATGCCACTAGTGCGGCGCTAACCACCTGATTCGTTGCCGCTAGATACAGCATCAACGGCTCTTGTGGTTTAGGCGCAACCAGCACTCGGTAGAGGAGAGGTATTTCTTAAAATCCTACAATGCTGCTTCGGCCTCCGGGGTCCACTCCATTGGGCCCGCCTTCTTCAAGATCTTGAAAACAGAAGGGCACGCTCAGCGGACCTGGAGATGAATCTGCTCATGGCGGCAACGCAGCCAGTGAGCGGACGCACATCCTTGATCCTGTTAGGTGCCTCAATCTGCTCGATGGCTTTGATGTTGTCTTGGTTTGCCTCAATCCCACGTTGCGACACAAAGAACCCGAGAAGCTTGCCGTACGGGACACCGATGACACACTTCTCAGGGTTCAGCTTGAGGTTGATCTTGCGCAGGTTTGTGAATGTTTCCTCCAGATCCTGAACAAGTGTTGCTTTGTCTTTGGTTTTGACCACTATGTCATCCATATAAGCTTCCATATTTCTATGTAGCTAGGGCCCAAAACCAATTTGTATTTCTCTTGCAAAAGTCGAGCCAGCACTCTTCAACCCAAAAGGCATCTGTAAAAAGCAATACATACCACATGGGGTGATGAATGTTGTCTTCTCCTCATCTTCTCTTGTCATGAAGATCTGGTGGTTCCCTAAGTAGGCGTCGAGGAATGATAGCAGGTCACACCCGGCCGTTGAGTCAACAATCTAGTCGATGCACGGTAATGGGAAAGGGTCTTTTGGATAGGCTTTATTTATATCGGTGTAATCAATACACAGCCTCCACTTCCCGTTTGCCTTGCGCACCACTATCGGATTGGCCAACCACATCGGATGGAGCACCCCTCTTACCAAACCTACCACCTCTAGCTTCTCGATCTGTTCTATGATGAACTCTTGCCTCTCCAGAGCTTGCTTCCTGACCTTCTTCTTGACGGGCCGTGCATGAGGACAGACAGCAAGATGGTGCTCAATCACTTCCCTGGGAACGCCGGGGATGTCGGATGCTTGCCATGCAAACACATCGACATTCGCCCGCGGGAAAGTGATGAGCTCGCTTTCCTATTTGCCAACGAGGGTGGAGCTTATGGTAAAAGCTCCTCCCATGTCGTCCTCCTTGACAGACACCTCCTTGGTCTATGGTGGTGCAACTCTCGACTTCTTGCTCTTGTAGGTGGAGCTCTCTGGCACGTCCTCGACGGGAGCGCAACACCCCGAAGGGGTGCGCTTGCCGGAGTGGGTGCAAGGGGTCTCGCCGGTCTTCTTTCCTCCCGGGGCTTCAACGGCAGGAGCAGATGCCTTGGTGACAGCTGCTGCAACTGCTTCTCGGTAGAGTTGGTCAGCGCAAATCAACACATCTTTCTTGTCGGAGGGGACGGTGATGATGTTCATCGGCCCGGGCATCTTCAGCGTGTTGTAGGCGTAGTGAGAAGCCACCATGAACTTGGCCAGTGCCGGGCGGCTGAGGATCCCGTTGTAGGGCAAGGGAATCTTGGCTACATCGAAGACAATCCTCTCCGTCCTGTAGTTCAACTCGCCCCGAAACGTCACGGGCAGCGTGACCTTTCCCTTTGGCTGGCTCCTCCCCGGGTTGACCCCTTGAAACGTGCCCGTCTCCTTGAGGTCATCAGGGATCTGCAGCCTCTTGATCACAACAGGTGAGATCAAGTTCAGACCGGCCCCGCCGTCAACTAGCATATTTGTCACCTTGAGGTTGCGGATCATTGGTGAAACCAACAACGGCAAGCACCCAACCTCAGTAGTGCGGTCAGGGTGGTCCTCGATGTCGAAGATGATAGGCGTGATGGACCACTTCAGTGGCTTCCGTGCGTCGAGTGACAGCTCCACCGCCGTGATCTCACGCGCCCACTGCTTGAGATGGTGATGAGATGCATGCAGAGAGGCGCCACCATTGACGCACATGGCCTCTGTAGCTTTCTGGAACTCGTGGTCCCCGGACTCATCGTCTTCCTGCTTCTTGTCGCGGCCCCGGGCGGGCCTCTCTTGCTGATTATCCTTGCCGCGGCGGCCTTCTTCGCCACCATGCTTGTTGTCGGATCCTTCGGCACCGTCCTTGCCCTTCTCCTTGTGCCGCCATTCATATTCGGCTTTCTGCTTCTCAGCGAGTAGCTCAACTTGTCGGCAGTTCTGGAGGTCGTGGCCTTTGGTGTGGTGGATCTTGCAATACTGCTTGTCGGAGCCCCCTGGCTTTTCGGTAGCCGCCAAGGCCCGGCAAGCGGCACAACCCAGCAACCTCCTTGCCGGGGTCGCTTGCCTTGGCCTTTTTGGCAGTGCCGGTGTCGTCGGACCCCTCGATGCCAAGCACGGTCTTGCCCTTGTGCTTCATGTTATGACACTGGCCCTTCTTTGACGGGGCAGCGGTGTCATCCGTGGAGTCGGTTTCCGCGTCAGCGTCCTCACAGGGGTACTTCCTCCCCTCTTCAGCTCGGGCGCACCGATTAGCCAGAACATAAAGTTTGGCCACATCCTTGACTTTGTTCATCACCAGCTCCTCACGCATATTGCGGTTGCGCACATTCTGATAGAATGCACTGATCACGGCGGCACGATGAACGTCTGGGGTGTTGTACTTCACTCGGCTGAATCTTTGGATGTACTTGCACAAGTTTTCTCCTTCCTTCTAGGGGATGATGTGCAAATCGCTCGCCTGGCCATGAGCTTGGTGGCCTCCAGTAAAGGCACCAAAAAATTCATGACACAGATCCGACCAGGAAGAAATGGAGTCCACCGGCAAGTGCATCAGCCATGACATAACATTGGGCTTGAGTGCCAACGGGAAGTAATTGCCAAGCACCTTATCATCGCGGGTCGCAGCAGCTTGCATCGTGATGGTGTAGATGCTGGGGAACTCCGACGGGTGAGTCTTGCCATTGTACTTCTCGCCAACATCGGGCTTGAATGTGCGGTAGGAGGGCCACTGGAACTGCCGCAGCTCACGAGTGAAGGCCGGACAGCCCACCTCGTAGGGTAGGCCACCGTAGCCTCCCGGCGCTGGGTGGTCCATAGTAGGCCCTGCACGCATGTTCGACTCGTGGCGCGCATCGCCCGACGCTCGATGGTGGTTTGAGCGTCTTCAAGGGTTCGCTCCCGAAGAACATGATGTTGATCGCGGTGGGTCCGTGGATCGGACGACGCTATGGAGATATCATCACGAGCGTCGTCGCGACGGATTGACACCCACGGTGGCTGGTGTGGAGGAGGAGAGTGCATCCTGGCTCAATTGCCCCGGCTCGCCCACCGCTGGCATGCGGTGGCTCAACGGAGCAACGGCCTACGGGCCCCGCTGGCTGCGGCTCATCTTTGTTGGCGATGCCGATGAGGCTCCGAAGAGTGGCCCTCCATTCGTCGAGTTTCTCCGCAGCAGGAGGAAAGTCGAGGAGAACCTGCACGCGCGCCAGAGCTTCTGCTGGTGTGGGCGGCGGCAAAAGCTGCATGGACCGTGACGCGCTTCAACTTCTAACTACGTTAGAAGGAGCCCTGTCACGGCCCTGCGACTGTCCGCCATTTTCGCCAGCACCTCGACATGCATGCTGGCCCTCCTCGCCACGTGAAGGGCACGCGAGGCTCTTCCCAAGGCGGCGCCCAGGATCACCAGCAGCGCGGCACTGCTCGTCGCGCACAACTTGAGAAGAGCACGCCGTGGGCGCCGGTGTTGGTGTCTTGGAGGTCGCCTGCCACTGTCTGGCGGCACGATGATGCCTATGGAGGGCCCCGCGCTGCTTGCGGGGGGCCCAACTCCGTCTCTGGAGTTTGCAGCACATGGCTTGTCACCTGGCGTTCGAACAACGCTACTCACCAGGCCCGTACTTCCAGGGTGATGTGGATGTTCGCTGGCCACACCACGGGTCCTTTCCGCCACTAGCCCGCTGCTGGTCCGCACCGGCACATGCACTCCGGTCCCGGATGAACCGATTGCCATGGTCGTCTTCCTCTTGGGAGCCATGGCGATGAAGAACTGCGCTACTAGCTGCTAAACCAGATTCTCACTACAAGCGCCCCTACCTGGTGCGCCAAAGATGTCGGTGGGAAATGACACCTATGGGATCACAAGAATCCCTACTACGGTTGCGGGGCGCGGGGTGGTGAGAAGAGCAAGATTAGCAGTCAGCACAAGCACGCGGGTCGTTTACCTAGGTTCGGGCCGCGAGGATGCGTAATACCCTAGTCCTGCTTTGATGTGTGTATATCTGTGTTCTGGAGTTCTTGAGCTAGCTACAATGAGTGTAACTTGTCCAAGGGTCCGAATCCCCCTCCTGGATGCCTTGGGCCTCCTTTTATAGGCAAGGGGATCGCCACAGTGGCACACAGGAGGTGGCATCGGGGTACTGTCGCTAAGCCTATCGCTTGTCATTACCGGAGAAGACGCATTTAATGGACCTCTGACGTGTCCTCCTTACTTTACCGCCGCTTTGTCCTGCCTTGACACGCTCCTGGGCCAGCAAGGTGGTCAGCGCCATGTAGGCTGGCACGCTACTGAGGTGGCGCGGTGGTAGGGCCTTCACGAAGATTTGCATGCCACCACATAGGCATGCGCTGAGTTGGCCGAGAAGCCTCACGTCAACATACAGGCGCCTGCCCAGCTGGTGGGCTGGCAGCTACATGGTAGCGGTGGCAGAACCTTGGCGGGTGCGGGCCTGGCTGTGGCCTCGTGGATGTCCTCGGCAAGGGCCTTGTCGGGGCCCCGACAAGGGTCTTGCCGTGGTGTGCGGTCGTCCCCGGCAAGGGTCTTGCAGGGAGTCTTGTGGGTCTCCTCGGCAAGGATCTCGCCTAGGTTCGTCATCTTCTAATCCTCTTCTGATTTGAAGTGTTTCTTGTCTTCACAAAGATCTGCATGCCATCACGGAGGCGCCTCCCGAGCCCCGGTCCCAACATGGTTGGTGGCGTTGGAGAAATTGGGGCCCAAGGATTGCGCACTTCGCTGGCATCGGGTAAGCTGCCCTAGCAAGGTCCTTGCCGGGGCCGTGGAAGTCGCCCCGGCAAGGGTCTTGCCGGGGGAAACCACCTCGCCTTCTTGCTCTTTATGCCTCTGTCTTAGCGTTGCTTTAACCGTCTCGCGGCTTTGATTCCCTGTCCCTGCCCTGCTTAAGTGTGGTCGTGGGCGCGGCTCTGACTGCCCGTGCACAAATAAGGGGCACAAAGGAGCGTCCCTACTTTAGTACACCGACAACTGTCCAAGCTGTTTCATGCTGTGTTCACCATAGAGCAGGTGCGGCCGCACTTCAACACCCTAATGGCAGAAGAGCTACCAGCGCAGGAGGACCTGTGCTGCAACCTCCGTCTCCTCAATGAGCATCGGTGAACAAGCGAAGGACAATGCCATCGCGGACATGTGGCCCTATGATCCTGGCTTCCCAAATGAGCAGTGGGCGCTGTATCAGACCATCCGTAGGGCCCACGTGGCCCTCTTCGTCGTCCTTCGAGTTGTTGCACTCGTCGTGGCACCGTCGTCTCGCATTGTCAACATGGTCAACGAACATGAGGAATGACGAGATGACGTTACTTGGAGAGGATGACAGTGGGGACCCACCAGGGCCATAGTCGCACGTACGCAAGTGCCTCCTTATTATATACAACTATAAAAAAATTTGCTTCCTCCTGGTTTACTGACATCACAGTCCCACACCATTGTCAACCTATGTAGTCAATAAATGAGAGAATTGCACAAGGAGCGGCCGACAGCTAGGACCAAGCAGCTCGAGCAGTATTTGTGTTTTTGAGCTGCTAGCACTGCAGAGTTTTCTTGAGCGATGTTTTGGTTGTTGTTCAGAGGAGAGCGGTTTATTAACTGGGCGGGCTGTGGCCCGTCTAGCCCAGGCCAGATATCCAGCCCAAATATTAACTTTTTTCAAGCTGAAAATGGCTAGCCCAGTTATACTTTTTTTTTTGAGGAATACCCAGACAATGTCAACTTGTTATTCTCTACGCCGCTGGGCTGCAAATCTTTCCTAGGAGGGATGCATTAGGCTTAACAAGAAAATGGGCTTTAAGAAATAATAAATGGGATGTAATTATAAAAACTGGGCAATAACTACAAAAAATGCACCAAACACGTAATTAATTTATAAAATATTATTTTTGGATATTGAAAACTTTAATTTCATTAATTGTTGCACGCACAATATTTTGTTGGATTTTTACATAATAGAAATTTATATTGAAATTGTATTTAATCAGACTAGAAATTTCGGGATAAAAATATTTCGGATCACATCAAAATGTGGGAAATTTTATTGAATTCTGTTTTGAACAGTTGGTTGAAATTATTAATCATTGTCCTAGCTAGAAAATGGGCTGTACTTTTAACAAACTGTCAATGGGTTGTAGTAAATTCCATTAGAATTCAAAAATGGGCTGCACATTCTTACAAATCTCAAATGAGCTATAAGTTCTCTGCCACACACTTGTGGGCTTACTAAGTTGACGCGTCCCCTAAAAAAACAGTTGACGCATATGCAAGGCTTTGTCAACTTATAGTCAACACACGGTTCTAGCAACAGTGGTCGTTGGATGTCCATCCAACGGATGCCATGCTTCTTCTTTAATCTCGGATATTCTAGTTTCACCCGCCCAAAAAATGATTCCTCCCCCTGACATCTTGGGCGCACCGTTTCGGAAGCTGACCTGTGGGCCTACTAAGTTGACGCGTACCAAGGGCTTTGCCAACTTAGTCAATAGAAACGATTCTAGCTGCAGTGACCGTACGATGTCCATCCAACGGCTGTCGTGCTTCTTCAACCTCTGGTCTTCTTGCTCCAGCAGCCCAAAGCAGCACCGGTCGTGTCGTCTGCTCCTACCTCCCGTTGCCGGTTGTGCTATCGCGGAGGCCTCACCGCCCCCTACTACTCCCACTGTTGGCCAGGCCATCCCTCCACTCACCCACACCCCCTATTATTCTACGGCGATGGCAGCCTCACACCATAGCCAAACCAGTAAACCCTCGTACTCCTCTCCGCGTGGGCATCCACTACCGCGTCTTCCCCGGATCCGCGTCGTCCCCTTCCTAGGCCTCGCTGTCGTCCACCGCCTTGGTCAATGTGGTCAACAACCGACTTCCATCGGAAGAGTACTGTACGTGGAGAGGCAGACAGCTGGGTCCACGGCCGCAGCAAGGAAGTGCCTCCTTATTACGCGGAAAATAATGATTCCTCCACCTGACAGCAGGGACCCACTGGACGGGCCATCGTATTTCATGAAAAAACATTTCCCCCCTGACTGCTGGGACCTACCAGCTACATCTTGGCACGCAAGGAAGTGCGTCCATATTATGGGCAAAAAAATGACTCGCCCCCTGACTGCTGGGACCCACCAGCTTCATCTTCGCACGCAACGAAGTGTCGGGCAGTCGGGACCCACCTGGTCGAAGCATACGTAGTGTTGTAATTCTGGTCGTGAAAGTGTACGTACATACTGGTTGATGTAGATGCGTGCACGTGTCGTGGTAGAGGCACGCAGATAGCATGTACAGGTACGTACCGCGGCCAGGGTGCAAGAAAGAAAATACGGCCACGTACGTACATACGGGCGGGGTCTCGAACGCCTACTCATGCATACTTATGGCCAAGGCTCGTGTACATGACTGGATCGGAACGGAGAAAATGCATCGTCGTCGTGTTCATGGGGAGCCAACCGGACGGGTCGGAACAAAATGTGTCGTCATGTTCATCGGGAGGGCTTGGATGGACCAGCCGATGGAAACGAGGCCTGGTGTACCACAGAACGGAGGAAACGGCCTTGTATTCGACCGACCACGTTCGAAACGGGATCCTGTTCATCAGGAGGGGTTTTGCGTACTGCAAAACGGCGGAAACAGACTTTTGTTGGACCTCCTATGGTCGAAACGGGGTCCTGTTGATCGGGAGTGGTGTGGCGTACCGCAAAACAGAGGAAATGGACTTGTGTTGGAGCGCTATAGTCGAAACGGGGGTCCTGTTCATTGGGAGGGGTGTGGTGTACCGCAAAACGGGACTCCACGGGATACTGTTCATCTCAACCATCGACGTCCTCCAGCCTCCACGGGATACTATTCATCCACCGTCGACCTCCTCCAGCCTCCACCTGTGACTGTTCATCCACGGGCTCCTGTTCATCCAGCCTCCACAGCGCGCTACTCCACCGGCTATTGTTCAACCAGCCCTCTCCACGGGCTACTATTCAACCACCCCTCCACAGGCTACTGTTCATTCAACCCTCCACCGACGACTGTTCAACCAGCCATCCACAGGGTCATCCTATTCATCCAACCCTCCACGGGGTCCTGTTCATCCAGCCCCAACCGGCGGGGTCCTGTTCATCCAGAGGCAACACCATGGGGTCCCCCACCGGGAACTGTTCATCCAACCCCCCAGCAGCGCTCATGTTCATCCAGAGGCAGCATCGATCGGCTTTAGTTAGCAGCAGTAGCGAAGGAATCACTTGGGTTATTAACGTAGCTAGTTCAATCGCTAGGGTTCAGTTAGAGCCCAACACCTCACACACACGCACGTACGTGTACGAGAGAGACGCGCATCGCGCTGCCCCCGACCACCCACCGTAACCGGGAACTCCGTGAAATTTTCCTCGCCCTCGCTTCTACCATGGTTTTTTCCGTCATGGACGGCCCAAAGAATGTCATGCAGCTGCGTCTCCGACCTGCCCAGGACGAAAAGCCCATTTTATGTCATGATTTTTTGTCATAGAAGTAGGAGCCCACCACATCTATGATGATACCGGATTTGTCACAATTATCGTCATAGAAGTGTCATAAGTATGGCAGGAAAAAAATTGTTCGTCCCAAAATGTCACAAATGTGTCTTTTTTGTAGTGAAGGTGCCTTCTACCGCAGTGTGGCATCAGCCGTAGTTGTGCAGCGCCCGCCAGAGTAGTGCGTTGGACAGACCAGAGTGGAGTAGTTGGTGGAGACCATGAGAATGAGGGGTGGCGCCAAAGGGAGGAGCAGCCGGGGAGATTTGCCCCTACCCGCCGGCCATGTAGCCTAGCTGGACAGAGCATCGCCGAGGACCAGGCCAGATGGGACCAGTGGTGATGGCTCGCTAGAGGAACCCTAATGCTACAGGCAGGGGGTCGAGGTAGAGGGAAAGGGGAGAGGAGATGCAAGCGGGAAAGGCAATGAACGCTTGCGTGTTTGTTTTTACTGAGGGTTGATACGTCTCCAACGTATCTACTGTTCCAAACACTTCTGCCCTTGTTTTGGACTCTAACTTGCATGATTTGAATGAAACTAACCCGGACTGATGCTGTTTTCAGCAGAACTGCCATGATGTTGTTTTATGTGTAGAAAAGAAAAGTTATCGGAATGTCCTGAAAATCCATGGAGGCACTTTTTGGAATTAATAAGAATTCTGGGTGAAATAAATACACCAAGGGGCCTAGGGCCTGTCCACGCGACAGGGGGGCGCCCCCCTGTAGGGCGCGCCTCCCTATCTCGTGGGCCCCCTAGACCTCCACCGACCTCAACTCCAACTCCATATATTCCGTCTCATGGAGAAAAAAACAGAGAGAAAGTTTCATCGCGTTTTACGACACAGAGCCGCCGCCAAGCCCTAATCTCTCTCGGGAGGGCTGATCTGGAGTCCATTCGGGGCTCCGAAGAGGGGGATTCGTCGCCATCGTCATCATCAACCATCCTCCATCACCAATTTCATGATGCTCACCGCCGTGCGTGAGTAATTCCATCGTAGGCTTGCTGGACGGTGATGGGTTCGATTAGATTTATCATGTAATCAAGTTAGTTTTGTTAGGGTTTGATCCCTAGTATCCACTATGTTCTGAGATTGATGTTGCTATGACTTTGCTATGCTTAATGTTTGTCACTAGGGCCCGAGTGCCATGATTTTAGATCTGAACCTATTATGTTTTCATGAATATATGTGTGTTCTTGATCCTATCTTGCAAGTCTATAGTCACCTATTATGTGTTATGATCCGACAACCCCGAAGTGACAATAATCGGGATACTTCTTGGTGATGACCGTAGTTTGAGGAGTTCATGTATTCACTATGTGTTAATGCTTTGGTCCAGTTCTCTATTAAAAGGAGGCCTTAATTTCCCTTAGTTTCCGCTAGGACGCCGCTGCCACTGGGGGGTAGGACAAAAGATGTCATGCAAGTTCTTTTCCATAAACACGTATGACTATTTACGGAATACATGCCTACATTACATTGATGAATTGGAGCTAGTTCTGTGTCACCCTATGTTATAGCTATTACATGAGGAATCGCATCCGACATAATTATCCATCACTGATCCATTGCCTACGAGCTTTTCATGTATTGTTCTTCGCTTATTTACTTTTCCGTTGCTACTATTACAACTGCTACAAAAACCCAAAAACATTTATCTTTACTTTTGCTACTGTTACCATTATTATCATACTACTTTGCTACTAAATACCTTGCTGCAGATACTAAGTTATCCATGTGTGGTTGAATTGACAACTCAACTGCTAATACTCAAGATTATTCTTTGGCCCCCCTTGTGTCGAATCAATAAATTTGGGTTGTACTTCACCCTCGAAAGCTGTTGCGATCCCCTACACTTGTGGGTTATCAAGACTAATTTCTGGCACCGTTGCCGGGGAGCATAGCTCTATTCTCTAAGTCACTTGGGATTTATATCTGTTGATCACTATGAAGAACTTGAAAGACGCTAAAACCAAGATTTTGCCCTCAACTATGAGGGGAGGTAAGGAATTGCCATCTAGCTCTGCACTAGATTCTCCTTCCGTTATTAGTAGGCTTGCGACACCTAAACCTGCTACTGCTATGAATTCTCGCATGTTATTGATGATGCCACTTCTGCTACGCATGATGAAACTACTTCTGTGTGTGATACTACTTTGCCATTAGGTGAATTTCTCGATGAACAACTTGCTAGAGTTAGGGGGAATGAAAATATTGAAGATGCTATTATTGTTGATAGTGATGATGAAGGTTCTCCCAATGATTATGTATTGCCTGTTGTTCCTAAGGGTTATATTATGAATGAAGAAGCTGCTAGGGAAATCTTTGCTTGCAATGATAGATATGATCTTAAGAAATTATTAGCTAAATGGAAGCAGTAGTCTCTTAATGCTAGAATGAAACCCGACCCTCCTTTTGCTACTTCACCTATCTGTGTTACTGATAAGGATTACGAATTCTCTGTTGATCCTGAAATTATTACTTTAGTTGAATCTGATCCTTTTTAGGGCCTTGAATCTGAAACAGTTGTGGCTCATCTTACCAAGTTGAATGATATAGCTATCCTATTTACTAATGATGAGAAGTCTCACTATTTTTATATCCTTAAGATATTTCCGTTCTCGTTAAAGGGTGGTGCTAAGACTTGGTATAATTCTCTTGCTCCTGGTTGTGTGCGTAGTCCCCAGGATATGATTTATTACTTCTCTGCTAAATATTTCCCTGCTCATAAGAAACAAGCTGCCTTGCGGGAAATATATAATTTTGTGCAAATCAAAGCAGAGAGTCTCCCACAAGCTTGGGGGAGGCTTCTCTGGTTACTTAATGCATTGCCTGATCATCCTCTTAAGAATAATGAAATACTTGATATCTTTTATAATGGACTAGCTGATGCTTCCAAGGACTACTTGGATAGTTGTGATGGTTGTGTTTTCAGGGAAAGAACAGTGGACGAAGCTGAAATATTATTGAATAATATGTTGACTAATGAAAATAATTGGACTCTTCCTGAGCCAATTCCTAAGGCAATTCCTGAACCAATTGAGCCAACTCATGAGCCTATTCCTAAACCCACTCTGAACAAGAGAGATGTTTTATTTCTCAGTCCTGAAGATATGCAAGAGGCAAATAAATCAATGAAAGAAAAAGGTATTAAAGCGGAAGATGTTAAGAATTTACCTCCTATTGAAGAAATTCATGGTCTTAATATACCACCTGTTGAAGAACCATATTGTCTTGATAACCCGACACAGGTAGTAAAGGTAAATTCTCTCTATAGATATGATAAAGTTGAAATCCCCTCTACTAAATTTCATAGCCCTTGCTTAGATGAATTTGATGACTTTATGGCTAGACAAGAAAGTTTTAATGCTTATGTTGGTAGAGAGTTAAAGAATAATGCTTTCGAGATAGGACGCATGAGCGATAACTTGGCTAGAGTTAAAGGTGAACTTCACCTCGTTAGCAAATATGCTTCTATGGTTGCTACTCAAGCTAAGCAAGTACCTAAAGCTCAAAATGATTTGCTTGATGAATTAAATAATAAAAATGACTTTGTTGTTAGAGTGGCTACTAGAACTGATAGAATGACTCAAGAACCTTTGTATCCTGAAGGCCACCCTAAGAGAATCAAGCAAGATTCTCACAGAAATAATTTAGAGGCACCTAGTTCTTCCAAAAAGAAGAAAAAGAAAAATGATAGGATTTTGCATGCTTCTAGTGAACCTACTGTAGACACACCTGAGAATCCCAATGATATTTCTATTTCTGATGTTGAAACTCAATCAGGTGATGAACATGAACCTAGTGATAATGTTAATGATAATGTTCATGTTGATGCTCAACCTAGCAAAAACAATGATGTAGAGATTGAACCTGTTGTTGATCTTGATAACCCACAATCAAAGAATCAATGCTATGATAAGAGAGATTTTGTTGCTAGGAAGCATGGTAAAGAAAGAGAACCATGGGTTCAGAAACCCATGCACTTTCCTCCTAAACCATCCAAGTCAAAGGATGATGAGGATTTTGAACGCTTTGCTGAAATGATTAGACCTATTTTCTTACATATGTGTTTAACTGATATGTTGAAAGTAAATCCTTATGCTAAGTATAAGAAGGATATCATTACAAACAAAATAAAGATACCGGAAGCTGAAATTTCCACCATGCTTGCTAATTACAATTTTAAGGGTGGAATACCAAAGAAACTTGGAGATCCGGGTGTCCCAACTATACCATGCTCCATTAAAAGAAATTATGTTAGAACTACTTTATGTGATCTTGGAGCCGGTGTTAGTGTTATGCCTCTCTCTTTATATCGTAGACTTGAATTGAATAAGTTGACACCTACTGAAATATCTTTGCAAATGGCTGGTAAATCAACTGCTCTATACCTGTCAGTATTTGTGAGAATGTGCCTGTTGTGGTTGCAAATGTCACTATCTTAACAGACTTCGTTATTCCTGATATTCCCGAGGACGATAGTATGTCTATTATCATTGGTAGACCTTTTCTTAATACTGCAGGGGCTGTTATTGATTGCAACAAAGGCAATGTCACTTTTCATGTTAATGGTAATGAGCATACGGTACACTTTCCGAGGAAACAATCTCAAGTTCATAGCATCAATTCTATTGAAAAAGTTCCAACTATTATTCTTGGAGGTTTTGAATTTCCTCTCGCTACTGTCAAGAAAAAGTATGATATTTTTATTGTTGGGGATTTTCATATCCCCGTTGAGTTAACTTAGTGTTATTCGAAATTTCTCCGGTTCCGTGTTATTCGGAATGAGTTTGTTAACAAGAATTGATCAACCTTGTTAGTGGATTCATTTTGATGATCACGAGATGGATGGAACTAGAAGGCACAACCTTCTGTACCCTCTTTTTACTTTCTGTTATTTAGATTAAACAAAGCAAAAATAGTATAACCCGTCTGTTTTTGAATTATCCGTGCATTAAAAAATAGTCTGAAAATAAAAGTGCTCCAAATGCCCCGTAAATTTAGTATGATTTTTTCTGGAATATCTGAGGATTTTAGGCACTGAAATCACTGCAGGAGGGGCATGCACCAGGCCACGAGAGTGGAGGGCGCCCCCTATAGGGCGCGCCCCCTGTCTCCTTGGCCCCAGGTGTCTCCCCTCCACTTATGCCAACACCCACACACTTCATCTTCTACCCAAAAAAATCCCCATCCAGCTCAAGCACGAGTTCTAGCTCATTTTGCTGTGATTTTCGATCTCTTAGCTCAAAGCTCCATTCACAAAACTGCTTTGGGTGATTGTTGCTTGGTATGTGACTCCTCCATTGGTCCAATTAGTTTTTGTTCTAGTGCTTTATTCATCACAAATTTTTGCTGCATAGGTGACCTTGTTCTTGAGCTTGCATGTTAAATTTTTGAGGTCCCAAGAAATTCCAATGCATGATATAGGCTCTAGGCACTTGTAGGAGTAGTTGCTATCAATCTTGTTTAGTTTTGGAAGCAGTGAACAATCATCGAGCCCAAGCTTTTACTCTGGAACCTGAACCTGAGCCAGAACCTGAACTGGACCCTCAACGTGCATCATCTGTCCAGTGGGAACCGGAGATGACCAGCAAGTGGTATCCGGATTATACCTCCCATTACACCGGGGAGAATAGCAGCGATCCTTGGTACTAGACCAACTTAGGCCAAAATCCTAAGCTTGGGGGAGTATGTATTTCTCACCGACTTTACATTCATGTTCACACACTAGTTGTCGGTGCTCATACTCTTTCATTGTATTATCCATGCTAGTTTAAATTCATTTTTCTAGTTTTCTTCTTGTGTGTTTTATAAACCTTGAGAAAAACCAAAAAAATTAGTTAGTTTAATTTCCATGCTTGTAGTAGAAATTAAAATGAAAACCCAAAAAGATTTCTAGTTCTTCTTCTTACTTGTTGGGAGCTTGCCCGTGTAAATAGTTTTATTTTCTTTTCTTTCCTTTGGGGGTCGAGAAGACCATATTGAAAATGCTTAGTGGCTCTCATATGCATGATTGTTTATTTACCTTAGAGCCCATATTACTTGTCTTCTCTTTTGAGTTGAATGCTTGCAGATTCCAGCTTAGTCCAATGCACGTGCACTCTTATTATTATACACATCGTTCGGTCGTGCAAGTGAAAGGCAATAATGACGATATATGATGGACTTATTGGGATGTGAAAAGCTAGTATGAACTCGACCTCTCTTGTTTTTGTAAATATGATGAGTTCATCGTTTCTGAGTCAGCTATTATGAAGTAAACATATTTGCAATGACAGTTAGAGATTATAGTTGCTTGTGACATGCTTGATTAGCTTTGAGTTATAATGGTTTACCTTGCGTGCCAACATGCTATTAGAATGATTATGATGTGGTATGATGGGATGGTATCCTCCTTTAAATGAATTGAGTGACTCGACTTGGCACATGTTCACGCATGTAGTTGAATCAAATCAACATAGCCTTCATGATATTTATGTTCATGGTGGATTATATCCTACTCATGCTTGTATTCGGTGTGAATTAATTTTAATGCATGTTTATGACTGTTGTCGCTCTCTCAGTTGGTCGCTTCCCAGTCTTTTGCTAGCCTTCACCTGTACTAAGCGGGAATACTGCTTGTGCATCCAAACTCCTTAAACCCCAAAGTTGTTCCATATGAGTCCACCATATCTTCCTATATGCGGTATTTACCTGCCGTTCCAAGTAAATTTGTATGTGCCAAACTCCAAACCTTCAAATGAAATTCTGTTTTATATGCTCGAGCAGCTCATGTTACAACTAGGGCTGCCTATATCTTCCATGCTAGGTGGGTTATTCTCACGAGGAGTGGACTCCGCTCCTCATTCACGAGAAAGGGCCGGTAACCGGGATGCCCAGTCCCATGATCCAAAAAGATCAAAGCAAATCAAAATAATTAAACAAAACTCCCCCAGGGTTGTTGTTAGTTGGAGGCACTTGTTGTTTCGAGCAAGCCATGGATTGATGCTTGTTGGTGGTTGGGGGAGTATAAACCTTTACCATTCTGTTTGGGAACTGCCTATAATGCATGTAGTATGGAAGATACAGCCATCTCATAGTTGTTGCGTTGATAGTGAAAGTATGCCGCTAAAAATGTTATTCAATCTCTATTTTAAAATCGAGCTCTGGCACCTCTACAAATCCCTGCTTCCCTCTGTGAAGGGCCTATCTATTTACTTTTATGTTGAGTCATAACCCTTCTTATTAAAAAGCACCCGCTGGAAAGCACACTCTCATTTGCATTCATTACTATTGGTTTATATTGGGAATGACTTGACTAGATCTCATTTACCATGAATTACAATGTTTAGTCAGTCCTTGATCTTTAAGGGTGCTCTGCATTTATGTTTTGCGGTCTCAGAAAGGGCTAGCGAGATACCATTTTGTTATATCATGTTATGATTGTTTTGAGAAAGTGTTGTCATCCGAGTTTTATTATTATGGCTCGCTAGCTGATTATGCTATTGATATGAGTAATTGTAAGACCTAAGTGTTATTCTTAGTATGGTTAGTTCATAGTATTTGTTGAACCTGAATGATGCCTTTTCATGTTTACAACAACAAGAGAAAACATAGTTTGTAAAAGTTTTTCTTTATCACTTTCAGTTTATCAACTGAATTGCTTGAGGACAAGCAAAGGTTTAAGCTTGGGGGAGTTGATACGTCTCCAACGTATCTACTTTTCCAAACACTGTTGCCCTTGTTTTGGACTCTAACTTCCAGGATTTGAATGAAACTAACCCGGACTGACGTTGTTTTCAGCACAACTGCCATGATGTTGTTTTATGTGTAGAAAAGAAAAGTTCTCAGAATGTCCTGAAAATCCATGGAGGCACTTTTTGGAACTAATAAGAATTTCTGGGCGAAAGAAATACACCAGGGGGGCCAGGGCCTGTCCACGAGACAGGGGGCGCTCCCCTTTAGGGTGCGCCACCCTATCTCGTGGGCCCCCTGGACCTCCACCGACCTCAACTCCAACTCCATATATTCCATCTCGCGGAGAAAAAAATCAGAGAGAAAGTTTCATCGCGTTTTACGACACAGAGCCGCCGCCAAGCCCTAATCTCTCTCGGGAGGGCTGATCTAGAGTCTGTTCGGGGCTCCGGAGAGGGGGATTCGTCGCCATCGTCATCATCAACCATCCTCCATCACCAATTTCATGATGCTCACCGCCGTGCGTGAGTAATTCCATCGTAGGCTCGCTGGCGGTGATGGGTTGGATGAGATTTATCATGTAATCAAGTTAGTTTTGTTAGGGTTTGATCCCTAGTATCCACTATGTTCTGAGATTGATGTTGCTATGACTTTGCTATGCTTAATGCTTGTCACTAGGGCCCGAGTGCCATGATTTCAGATATGAACCTATTATGTTTTCATGAATATATGTGTGTTCTTGATCCAATCTTGCAAGTCTATAGTCACCTATTATGTGTTATGATCCGACAATCCCAAAGTGACAATAATTGGGATACTTCTCAGTGATGACCGTAGTTTGAGGAGTTCATGTATTCACTATGTGTTAATGCTTTTGTCCGGTTCTCTATTAAAAGGAGGCCTTAATATCCCTTAGTTTCCGCTAGGACCCCGCTGCCACGTGGGGGGGGGGGGGAGGACAAAAGATGTCATGCAAGTTCTTTTCCATAAGCACGTATGACTATTTACGGAATACATGCCTACATTACATTGATGAATTGGAGCTAGTTCTGTGTCACCCTATGTTATAGCTATTACATGAGGAATCGCATCCGGCATAAATATCCATCGCTGATCCATTGCCTACGAGCTTTTCATATATTGTTCTTCGCTTATTTACTTTTCCGTTGCTACTATTACAACTGCTACAAAAACCCAAAACATTTATCTTTACTTTTGCTACTGTTACCATTATTACCATACTACTTTGCTACTAAATACCTTGCTGCAGATACTAAGTTATCCAGGTGTGGTTGAATTGACTACTCAACTGCTAATACTCAAGAATATTCTTTGGCTCCCCTTGTGTCAAATCAATAAATTTGGGTTATACTTCACCCTCGAAAGCTATTGCGATCCCCTACACTTGTGGGTTATCAAGGGTCAGGTGTGACGTGGGCGTGAGCAGTTGCATTTTAAGTGTAATATAGGCAGACAAGAGAGTCATTTCACTATTCCCCTTCCCATCAATTTTTAGTGAGGTTCTACCCGAAACACCCCCCTCCAAAGCGAAATAAGTTAAGCCCAAGCCCATAACTCAAAATGACTTCTTTACATCTTTTATGGCTTATTTTGACAATAAGCCCTGAAAAGGCGGAATCAAACTGGCCCTTAACCTGCAATTCAATTGTGCGTGCAATGATGAATCACTCTTGCCTGCTATAGTGTACATTTAGGCATCATCATACATGGCATAACCTAATACACATGCATTCCATTGTAGAATCTGGAATATGCAATGTTTATGTTAGTTCATACATTGCACATGATGTTTAAATGCCCCTTAAATCTGGTCGGTCAAGTGGTGGTCTTTAAGCCTCCTTCTTTGCTTCTTTTCTTGATATGTAAGATTTGCTCACACATCTATTCAATTACTTGTTTGCATCAGCCAGCCATACTAGGACTGTTTGCTTTGATTACTTGTTGTTCTTGACCTAACACTCTAACAGAGCTTGTCAACGATTTAAACACTAAGGGCTGCTGTAGTAGGGCCTTGTCTAACTCATAGGTGACATAAAGGTTTGTCTCTACACTAAAGTAGGCCCTCCAAGTGTACCTAGGGATCCAGTTCAAAGGTATGCCTAGTTTTTACATAGTGCAGACATAGTAAATGCTCATTTCATTGTGTGCAAGTGCAAGAGATGTGGCATGTTTCATTATGTGGTGTTATTTTGTTATAATCTCATCTTTTTGTGTTCACAGACTGGAAAGTATACATATTTATCTTCCAAGGAGACGAGTAACTAGTTTGTGTCACCTTGTAGAGGGGGTGCAATGAAGATAAGATTGAGGATTTCCAAGTACAAGATGTTAGGAAGGAGCCTTGCAAGAGAAGTAGGAGCTGGGTTGAGCCTCTTCAACCAGTTAAGGTAAGTCACTGTATCCAACTCAACAGTTCAATTCCTTGTTTGTTTCACGCATAGTTAATTTGCTCTTTTCGATTGCTTTATTTGTCCTCAGTTAATGAGATGCCCAAACAATGATGCCCGATGTTGGGTACTTGTATAACTATTAGTTGATATAGTTAAAGGCTTTACCGTTTGATTACTCTGCCGAAGTGTGCCTGAAGCTTTGAAGTCTATTAACCAAATATTATTGCATAAGGCTCACAATCTAGTTTATACTAGGCTATTGATTGCATAGTTTTGCTTGTTGTAGTAGATTTGTATGAATACCTCTGTTGTTCATTATCCTCCCTAAGACTTCAATTGATCTACAGAATGGCCAACTGTTTGCTTACTTATTTGCAACGTGTTGTCTAAATTTGTAACTTGTCTGTGTTTTGGATTGGGCCCCAACATCGTGCTCCTCTGGTGAGCTAAGAGAGATTTCTGTATGCAGGCTACACAGACTACCTTTTTTATAATTTTTAAAATATCACCTACTTATGCTTCATGACGTGTAACATTATTGTTAGTCCTGTTTTGCCATGTACAAAATAGTCTGTCTTGCTCGCTTCACTATTGTAACTATATTTTTTCCCTAGTCATATGTACTTACAGAAACATTTCAGGATGAAGTGACATCAACACAAAGATCTGCGAGCAGTGCGGCATGGCCGTTACCGAATGATTATGGATTGGAATTGGAATGTGCTGATGTTCTTGAGCATCAACTAGAGGTGGCAAGACAACGTGTACATGATTCTCAACGTACAATCAACAAGTTGAGACTGGACATGCAGGTATTAGATGCAGGAGTAAAAAAATGAAACAAGACCCTGAGGTAACCACGAAGGAATTGGAGATTTTGCAGACTGAAACTTGTGCTATTTGAATCCGGCCAATCCTATTTTCTGAAGAGATTATAGTTCAAATGGTAAGTTCTGTTGATGCGTGCCCATGATGTATGAGCTTTATTTGTCCAGTGTATGTAATTTGCTGTTTGTGTACGCTTTATTATCACTGGTGCCGACCTATAATGCCCAGTGGGTATATTCGGCTATAATTTCTTTATTGTATAGTGTAGGATTATTCTACGTTTCTATGCCTTAGTCTTTTTATTGTATATTTTATGTTTTTTAGAGGCGATAGTATAGAGTTGGATATTTCTTGAATATGCTATATCGTTGAAACGGGGGCCAACACGCCCAAACATTTCCTGGACGCCATACAAATGAACAAACACGTGTAGTCAAACCGGGCCTTAATTGGGCTGGTCAAAATAATATTAAGTGGATCCCAAATGATGTGGCCCACCGTAACAATGGCTCTTAGTAGGCCGTCAACAGGCCTAAAGCTCGATAGGGCCATATAAATGGAAATGGCCCGAGCGCCTTTAGCAGGCCGAAATAAATGTCAATGTTGTCTCGGCCCTTTTACTTTATGTGCCAGTAAGACGAAAGTGTTATGGGCTAGAGGAGGCCCAATTTACAAACTAGGCTTTTAACATGCCGAAAGTCGCGTTGGGCTGAAATGATGCCCTGCGGAACGTGGCCCCCTAATGGACCTAAAGTCAAAGGCCCAACTGTTGTGCGGGCCGTTAACAGGTCGAGGGACAAAATGGGCTAAGAGTTGGCCCATTTACCGAATGGGCCGAGGACAAGCCTAAAGTCATAGCTGGCTAGAATTGGCCCAACTGTAGAATGGGCTGAGAAAAGGCCGAAAGATGTTCTGGGCCATTAGCAAGCTAGAACTGATGATGGGCTGCTAACAAGCAGAAAGAAGCTTGGGCCGCAATTGGGCCCAAAAACATAGCGGGCCGTTAACGGGCTTAAACTGACAATGGGCTGGAAATTTTAGAATCTAGAATGGGCCTTTGATGGGGCGATTCTATGTAACTTGTATGGGCCGTACTTGTAAATGGGCCTGACTCAAGTAGGCCGCTAATGGGCTAGCCCGCTTAATTTGACAGGCTCGGCCTTTTCACCGGAATGGGCCTCTGTTGGGCCGTGCCACATGTCGATGTATCATAGGCAGCTCCTTTATAATGAGTGGATGTCATCTGTACCAACGGTGAGGCAACACGTATTTCCTCCGGCCAATGAGAATTTTATACGTGGAAAATCCCCATTGGTCGTGGCTGTTAGCGGGTTATCGGATCCAAAATCAGACCCGATAGCTTAACGGCGTCCTAATACTGGGGATGCCACATGTCAGTCACCCTAGACGAAAGCACTACTATGATGCGCGATTTATCATCATGGAAGTGGACACTTCTGAGATGATAATTTTGGTAATGTCATGGAACACTTCTACGACAGCACAGGTATGACTATCTTGATTCTGTCATAAAATCGTCACGGATGTACATGCATGACAGAAAACATGACCTACTGTGACAAACACATATCATCACGGAAGTGTATTTTTTGTAGTGCACGCCCTCACACAAATGTGAGATGTCGTGATTCCACTAGTGGTGCCCTTGAAGGCGGCAATCGAACCTTTTCAAACAAGGTTGGGGCTCTCTCCACAACTGAATTGGAGGCTCCCAACGAAACCACGGAGCTTCACCACAATGGAATATGGCTCCGAGGTGACCTCAACCGTCTAGGGTTCTCAAACACCCAAGAGTAACAAAATCCACACAAGAAAGTATGGGGAATCAAATATCCTTTGGTGGAAGTGTAGATCTAGGTCTCCTCCTTCAATCCCTAGCAAATCAACCAGTTTGAGTGGCTAGAGAGAGAGATCGGCAAGAAAGCTTGAAGGGCATCAATGGTGGAGAGAGAGAGGCAAGAGGTAAGGGGGTAGGTGGAAGAACCCCCTTTATATAGGAAACCCTAAGATCCAACTATTACATTGGTTTTTACACTGCAGCGGTACAACCACTCCTCTCCCATGTACAACCGAAAATCATGCGAAGCTACTGAAACCCTAGCAGGCGGTACAACCGGTCACTCGAGCGGTAGTACCGGCTATTAAGAACAACCGGACCAACCACTTCACTACCGCTCCACAACCTCCATGAAACCGAAGGGAGTCACCCCCATGGGCGGTGGTCGAGCGGTAGAGCGTCCGGAACAACCGCTCGCACCTAGTGCATAGGGTGGCTAAGTCCCAAGCGGTAGAACCTCTCAGGACAACCGGTAGTACCGATATGCGGAGCACAACCGGAACAACCGGGCCACCAGCCCAAGTACCGCTCCATCATAGAACCTCGTCCGGTGGTTGAGCGGTCCCCGACCGGTACAACCGCCCAAGTGCAACCCCAGGGTTCTACCATTGGAGGGGCAGTATCATCGCCCTGGGGCAGCAGTACAACCGCTTGGCAAGAACCTGGGAGGTGTAACCCCTGGGTATCACCCCTGGGAGGCTGGGACGATGGTTGCAGCGGTACAATAGGGCCAGCGGTACAACCGCCCTAGAAGGCGGTACAACCGTTCAGGAGAACCCACTGCACCAGCAAGAATAATAGGGGACCTATCTCTACACATAACGGAATGAGATGGTGGGTGATAAAGAGAGTGTACATGCAATGATTCACTCAATGCCTTTTGATGTGGATTCCCTCTTGATCGTACGGGTTTCCTACAACCAAAGAAATAAAACGCGCAGACAACTCTGTCTTCGATCTTTTCCTTCTAGAGAGAATATCTAGTCGATGCGAACCTGAACATAGAAAACTTGAAGAACTAAACACAAGATTAGAATACAAGGAGGGTTGTCGTCATCACCCAAAACATGGGACATGATCTAACAATCCCCCCTTTTTGGTGGATGATGACAAGAACGAGATTTGCACAAAAAGGTGTGGAAAATGTAGAAGGGCTCCCCTGAATGTGTGCGTTATTTTGAATTTTCTTTTGGAATGCAAATTCACACATTAGGATCAAAGCCCCCCCCCCTAGATTTTACAGACCCACCATACCTACTAACTGAGATAGGTAAGCAATAAGTACACAAGAAAGGAAAGACAAGCTAAGGATAAACAGTAGATAGATAGAGTAAGCATGTCTCACACCATGCACGTCGGGTCACACACCACAAGATCCACAAATTTAAGAAGAAAAGAACTCAAGTTCAATAGACAACTCGACGAAGAAACACAAACACAACCCAAGCCCATGCAAATCTTGAGAACTAATAGAACTCTCTCCCTCTTTGGCATCAAGACACCAAAAAGGAAAAGAGTGATGCTAACGCCCCAGAGCTCAGTAGATCTCATATGACCCCTCTGTTGTATCTGAATCACTATCTTCGGGCTCATCATCTTCTTCCATATCATCATCAACAGCAACAGATGTGGTGGTGGCAGGAGGGCCAGATGCCTCAGCATCACCATCAGTCTAGGTGTTGTGCATAGAGATCCACCGGTCCTCTGGAGTGATGCTCTTCTCTGACCCACTCTTCACAGCCATATTGCAGTGCTTCATCATGGCAATCTGACAGCACCGAGCAAGCTTCTCATTGACATGTGCCTCATACATCTTCTTCTGAATATCTCTCCGAAGGCAGAAGGTCTTCTTCACTTTAGAAGTGAGCTTGGCCACCTAGGAGGGCTTGGCACCCGGCTCCATCTCAAAGTCCTCATCATCGAAAGTGGCATACACATCCTCGGGATGATCCACAGGAAAACGAGGCTCAACATGCTTCTTCTTCATGAGGTGCTTGACCTCATGCACAGTGAGGTTATCTAGCGAGGTGAGGAATTCTCCAGGATGACGAACAGCCCAAACAGAGTTCAGAAAGCACATGACAAACGGTGCATAGATGGGAATCTTTCTGTAGATGACCATGTTGTACATCTCCTGCCAGAGCCAGTTGGACACATCAAAGGTAGCACCGGACCCCACTTTGGTCTTCATAGCAACAAGTAGGTCAACAAGATACACATAGATCTCATCCTGATTCCCAACCTTGGGTAGAAGCACATTGTGAAACACATGATGCATGATGTCATAAACCTTCTGAACATCCTTAGACTCTCCAATAATACCTCGACCAGGAATGTACAAAGGTGCAAGCTTCTCCTTAGGCATGGAATGGGGATGGTCGTGAGGACGAATACATCCATTCCCTTCAACACTGGTATTCCCATAGCCAATAGCATTGCAGAAGGCCCTCCAGGGCACATGGAAGAACTCATCATGGCACATGAAGGGGAGAGTGAGAGCATCATCTTCACCAAAGTGAATGGTTGCATAAAACTGATGAATAAGCTGAACATCAAAGTCACAGTTGAGATTCATGATTTTGACCAAATCAAACTCCTCACATAGAGCCAAGGCCTCTCAAAAGTACTCCATGTTATTCCTCCAATGGTCAAGGTCAATGGTCCATCGCATGGTGAATCGATTCCTGTTATGCTCGAAGAGTTCATGAACAATCCTCTCTTGCATCTCATTCCGGAAGTGAACACTAGTCCAACGATGAGCAATAGGAATGGTGTATGGATTCCTTTTTTGGAAGGCATACCACTCCTTGGCTTTCCATTTATGCAAAGGCATGATCAGATGTTGCTTGGCAGCGGTAGACTTCTCACGACGGGTTGGCTTGGTGGGAATCACAACCTCATCCTCCCCATCTGACTCAGCAGGGCGCTTGCATATTCGAACTCGTTTCTTGGTCTTGGTGCGAGGGGCAGAACAAAAACTAGAGTCACCTGCAAACACACACGGGAGAAACACAAGATAC
The DNA here is from genome assembly GCF_002162155.2 of Triticum dicoccoides. Lineage (NCBI taxonomy): Eukaryota > Viridiplantae > Streptophyta > Magnoliopsida > Poales > Poaceae > Triticum > Triticum dicoccoides. The sequence goes on along the minus strand of NC_041385.1, from coordinate 544,282,422 downwards.
CCAGCAAAGATGAGAGGATTGCACACAAGAGCAAGAGAATATATTGCGTCTGAATCAGAGAATATGTGGTTCAGGAACCCTTGTTGTACCGGTTCTTCAACCGATAGAACCGCTCGAGCGGTTGTACCGCCAGCAGGGGCGGTAGAACCGCTGGAAGCGAGCAGTGCTACCAAATCGAGAACAACTACCTACAGGATTTGAATCAACCCCAGCAATATTCTATGTTCTAAGACACCCAAACAATAGCATGAGGCATATAGATCTCTTCCGCCCAATAGTTTGAACAAAAACGTGAGATCTCAAGCAATGCCCTAGGAAAAGGGATCAAGAATTGAAACCTAGAAGAAGGAATGGGGCATTACCGGCATCCATGGGAAGAGATCGAGATGGAGGAGGGCCTCCACAGATCAGATCCAAGGAGAGCCCATGGACCTAGAGCACCGAGGAGCACTCCGGGGCACGGGCAATGGCGACTGGCAGCTAGGGTAGGCGAGGGGAACGAGGGCGAAGGGAAGAAGAAGATACCCTTTCGGCTACTGCCCCTACCGTGGAGCGGTTGTACCGCTCCCTGGGACATACCAACAGTTGCGGGCGGTACTTCCGTCGCCTGGGAGGCAGCGGTGGTACCATCAGAAACCGAGCGGTAGTACCGGCCAGGAGTTCAACCTGAGGCCCAACAGTGGAAACTCGCATACAGGCCAAGTGAAACCCCTGGGATGGCACAAACGAGTGCTCCAGCGGTTGAACCGCTGGGCACACCGGTTGTACCACCCAGACACCATCACCCACACCAAGAACAAATTTGTGTGCAATTGGAATAGATGGTTAATAGACAGAGAAAGGATTGGGATGGAAAATCGACACTGGAATAGGGTGTGGTAATCTCCACAAGTGCAAGAAGCAACCAAGAAAACCACTACTTGGAGATCACAACACCTAGGTCCTAAAAGATCTAACAAGAGCGAATAAGAACCAAAGAAACCAACCCTTCTAAGGAGAAAAAGGGGCGGTGGCTGTGGCCACCTATGTTTAAGTGTAAGGGTATGGCACCGCGAAGATTTTAACCTTGGGCCCATGACCACAACTCATCTTTGAAGCACACGTACCATTAAAAATGGCTAATGTGAAAGACGTGATTGATTTATGCATAATGGGGGAGGGAGAGTTCATTGAGAGAACAACACTCCCCCTATGTCCATGCCTACTTCTAAAATAGGAAATAATGATGAGTGTGGTGGGGTGTGCCTAGTTCAAGCCATGTTGCTTGAATCAATGATATTTAGCTCATGCCTTAACTCGCAAAATCTTGCTTCATCTAGAGGCTTGGTGAAAATATCCGCTAGTTGCTCTTGAGTGTTGATGTAGATGATATCAATATCTCCCTGCTTGATGTGATCTCGAATGAAATGATGGCGAATCTCAATATGCTTCGTCTTCCTATGTTGCACTGGATTGCGAGAAATCATGATTGCACTTCCACTGCCACATAGAAGAGGTACTTTGTCACAAGTGGCACTATAATCCTTTAAGGTTTGGCTCATCCATAGCAGCTGTGCACAGCAACTTGCAGCGGCTACATATTCTGCTTCAGTGGACGAGAGAGACACACAATTTTGTTTCTTTGAAGACCAACTCACCAAAGAGCGACCAAGGAATTGGCACCCTCCAGATGTTAATTTCCTCCCCACAGAATCTCCCGCCCAATCAGAATCCGAGTAACCCATGAGATCAAAGCTTGCTCCTTTGGGGTACCATAAGCCAAAGTTTGGGGTATGAGCCAAATATCGAAATTTTCTCTTGACTGTCGCATAGTGGCTTTCCTTAGGTGTGGCTTGAAACCATGCACAAATTCCCACACTCAACACGATGTCCAGTCTAGATGCACAAAGGTAAAGCAAGGATCCAATCATGGAACGATATACCTTTTGATCCACCGCTTTACCATTGGGATCACTGTCAAGCTTGCATTTGCTGGGCATCGGAAACTTGACCGACTTGACATCTTCTAGCTTGGATCTCTTGAGCATGTCTTGGGTATACTTGGCTTGGTTGATGAACGTTCCTTCTCTTCTTTCCTTGACTTCGAACCCAAGAAAGAACTTTAACTCTCCCATCATAGACATCTCAAACTTCTTGGTCATTAGTGCGACAAACTCATCATTGAAAGATTTGTTATGAGAACCAAAAATAATATCATCAACATATAGTTGGAATATGAACAAATCTCCTTTGACCCTCTTAGTAAAAAGAGTGCGATCAATTTTCCCAATTTCAAACCCACGATCTTGCAACAACTCGTAAGGTGCTCATACCATGCACGTGGGGCTTGTTTAAGGCCATAGAGCTCCTTTTTGAGTTTGTATACATGAGTGGGAAACTTGGGATCCTCGAATCCTGGACGTTGTTTACCATACACCAACTCATTCAAAGGACCATTAAGAAATGCGCTCTTCACATCCATTTGTTGCAATTTAAAATCATGATGAGCAGCATATGCAAGCAACGGGGGCAAATGTTTCACCACAGTCGGTCCCTCGACTTGTGAGTAGCCTTGTGCCACCAATCTTGCCTTGTTTCGAACTACCACACCTTCGCATCTTGCTTGTTCTTGAAGATCCATTTGGTTCCGATGACATTATGTACCTCCATTGGTCTTGGCACTAATTCCCAAACTTGATTGTGCTCGAAGTTGTTGAGTTCATCATGCATAGCTTCAAGCCAATCCACGTCATCAAGCGCCTCATGTACCTTTTGGGGTTCAACACACGAAACAAACGCGTGATGCTCACAAAAATTTGACAATTGTTTACATGTAGTTACCCCTTTTCTCAAGCTTCCAAGCACATTCTCCATGACACGTTGTTGATGCTCGAGCTTGGAAGCCACCTTAGAGGCATGATGCTCCAAAAGTTCCTCTATGGGCATTGGAGGATCATCTTGCACATCTTGAGCACCATCTTGAACTTGCTCTTGATCTTGAGCACTGTCTTGAGCTTGCTCTTGATCTTGAGTTTGCTCTTTATCTTGAGCGAGCTCGGAAGCATGAACTTGATCTAGGGCATAATTCGGTGCATCACCATATCCACGAGGTTGATCTTGCCCTTGATCTTGTTCATGGGGTTGCGGGCCTTCATTTTGTTCTTCGGAAGCATGTGGGTATAGCGTAGGTGATGGCTTTCCCTGAGTAGAGAATTGTCCTTCTCCTTCGGCCACAAGGGGTTCCTCAATGGGGAGTATTTGACCAATTCCTGTTCTTCGTATGGCTTGGGGAGGAATTTCATCACCTATATCACAAAGACCGCTTCGCTCCACTTGGGAGCCATTATTTTCATCAAAATCCATGTTACTCGTCTCCTCAATGAGTCCGTTGGACTTGTTGAGAACACGGAAAGCATGAGAGTTTGTAGCATAACCAACAAATATTCCCTCTTGAGCTCTAGGTTCAAGTTTAGACAAACGAACACCTCTCTTGAGAATGAAACACTTACAACCGAACACCCGGAAGTACTTGAGGTTGGGCTTGTTGTCGGTAAGTATCTCATATGGAGTCTTGTTCAAGCCTTTGCGGAGGTAGATCCTATTGGATGCATGACATGCGGTGTTGATGGCTTCAGCCCAAAAGTTGTACGGAGACTTGAATTCCGCCATTATGGTCCTCGCCGCATCCATCAACGTCCGGTTCTTCCTTTCTGCTACACCATTTTGTTGAGGGGTATAAGGTGCGGCATATTGGTGCTTGATCCCCTCATCACTAAGAAACTCATCCAAGGTGTAGTTCTTGAACTCGGTGCCGTTGTCACTTCTAATCATCAAGATCTTTGCATTATGTTGATGTTGAGCTTCATTTGCAAAGTTGATGACGGTTAGTTGAGTATCACTCTTCCTCTTGAATAAGTATACCCAAGTATATCTTGAATAGTCATCCACAATCACCAACCAATACTTTCTTCCACCAAGACTATCAAAGGATGGAGGTCCAAAGATATCCATGTGAAGGAGCTCCAAGGGCTTATTTGAATAGATGATAGTTGTGGGACGGTGAGCCGTTTCATGAAGCTTTCCTTTGATACAAGCACTGCAAGCACGGTCTTTGGCAAAACTCACATTTGTTAGTCCACGGACGTGATCCCCTTTGAGGAGACTTTGCAAATATCTCATATTGACATGGGCTAGTCGGCGATGCCAAAGCCAACCCACATCAACTTTAGCCATTAGGCAAGTCGCGATCTTAGTGGGATGCTCCGAAAAGTTCACCACATAGAGACCATTCTCAACATGCCCAACAAAGGCTACTTTAAGAGTCTTGCTCCGCAAAAGGGCCATGGTATCAAGATCAAAGAATGTTGCAAAGCCCATATGTGCAAGTTGATGAATGGAAAGTAAATTGTATGCAAGGGACTCAACAAGCATGACTTTCTCAATAGTTAAATCTTGAGAGATGACCACCTTGCCAAGTCCCAATACCTTAGAAGTTGAGGCATCACCAAATTGGACATGGGTGGGCATAGATGGAATTGGAATCACACCCACCACCAAGTCCTTGCTCCCGGTCATATGATTTGTTGCTCCACTATCGAGCAACCATGACACCTCAGGAAGCAAACTCCTACAAGAGATCAATGCTTGGATTTAGGTACCCATTCTTGAATGGGTCCTTTGATGTTAGAAACAAGGTCTTAGGAACCCAAATAGACCATTAAATGTACTCATAGTAAGAACCAACAAATTTAGCATAAACATGCCCATCACTAGCACGACACAAAACATAAGAAGGGTTAAAGTCGTTGACTTTGTTGTTAGGGGAAATTTTGCCCTTCTTGGAATTACCACCCACTTACTTGTTCTTCTTATTCTCATGAGTACCCTCACCCACCTTGACAAAAGTTTCCTTAAGTGGGAGAGAATGCTTTATCTTGTTCTTGTTCTTCTTCTTCTTCTTTGACTTGGGTGCAAATCCAAGTCCTTCCTTTGCTACAACTTCCTTTTGATTTCTCAACAGATCATTGAGGTTCTTCTCTCCTTGTATGAAAGTCACAAGACCCTTCTCAAGTTGCTCTTTCAACTTAGCATTTTCCTCCACAAGATGCACATGCTCGCACCACGGGTTAGTAGCATGGGCATTATCAGTTAGAACGAAAGGAGGACACGTGGAAATCTCTTTGGTTAGCTTCACTTCGAGTTGATCATGAGACTCTTTTAGAGAGGCATGAACACCCTTCAAGGCCTTGTGAGCCTTTTCAAGTATATAAAACTCTTCCTTGAGTCTAGCATGGCCAACCCCAAGTTTGGCTCTCTCGGATTTAAGCACACGAGTAAGAACAATAGCATGATCAAGATATTTTTGCAATTTAGCATGATCAACGTTGTGTGACTCCTCAAGAGTCAAACAAAGATCTTGCTCTTCCTTTAGAGAAATGGAAAGATCCGCAATCTCATCGGCATAGTCACGACTATGCTCCTCCAACTTTGAGATAGTATCCTCATGAGACTCAATGATATCATTGGCCTCACCAAGTGTTCCAAGAGAGCAACAAAGTGCTTCTTGGTCTCACCCTTGAGCTTGTTCACAAACTTGGTGAACTCATTCTCATCAACTTTCTCCACCTCCCTATTATCAACACAATCTAATAATGAAGGAGTAGTAATGATGGTGGTTTTGATGTTAGGAGTTACCTTGTTAATACCTTTGGCCATGAGACACTTGGCAATGGTGTTTTAGTTGGGGGCGTTGAAGAGAGACACCTTGGAGGGGGAATATGTAGCAATAGCAATGTTTGCCATTGCCATTCCTTCTCCACTTGTATCTTCCTCCTCATCATCGGAGGCTTACTCTTCTTGTGCTACCAAGCCCTTTGGAGGAGGCTTCTTAGTGAAGTTGTTCTATCTAGGAAAAGACTTGGCTTTATCCTTCCGAATGAGTTTGCCACCATTGTCTTCCCTCTTCTCGTAAGGGCAATCCACCACAAAGTGACTCACATTTCCATGATTGTAATAAGTTCTTACACATTGCTTGCTCTTTGACCCACTTGAGTTGTTATTGGTGAAGTTGGGTCTTGAGTTCCTCTTGTTGCTCAAAAATTGCCTTGACACAAGATCCATATGCTCATGGTAAGCATACTTGGTGTCCTCGGGGCCACACTCTTCTTCTTCTTCATGTTCTTCTTCTTCTAAGATTGCCTTGGCCTTCAAAGCAAGTGACGGAGTGCTTTTGTTTGACCAGACCCGAGCAAGAGCATTGTCGGCAGCCTTGTTCATGATGTTCATGGCAGATGGCAACATGCCCTTTGTCATAGTTCATTCAGCCGGATGTGGTGCCATCTGCTCGCGGACGTCAAAGGCCTTTGCCGTCCGCCATGCATGCCTTTGCCGTCAGCCATGGCTGACGGCAAAGTGCATGATTCATGTAGTGATCATCCCGACGGCCACCATGATGAGGAGGGAGTAGTCCACCCTCGGGGCCGAGGGTTTGTACCAGTAGCTATGTGTTTAACCTCTCTCTCTCTCTCTCTCTCTCTCTCTCGTGTTCTTGAGATGGCACCATCTTGATGTATTGCGGGCTTTGTTAATATAGTTGGATCATATGATGCTTTCCCCTCTTTATCTTGTTGTGATGAATTGAGTTTTCCCTTTGAGATTTTGTTTTTATCGGATTGAATACTTTTATGGATTTGAGAACACTTGATATATGTCTTGCATATGAATACCCATGGTGAAATGGGGTATTATGTTGATTCACTTGATATATGTTTTGGCACTCAACTCACGGATTCCCGAGGTGACATTGGGGTAATCTATGTGCATAGGGGTGGATGCACGTTCTCGCCTTCGTTTCTCCGGTAGAAATCTTGGGGTACTCTTTGAGGTTCTTTGTGTTGGATTGAGTATTATGAATCTGAATTTGCTTTGGTGTTATTTTAGTACGAACTCTTAATAGATCGACCGGAAAGAATAACTTGGTGTTATTTTAGTACGAACTCTTGATAGATCGATAAGAAAGAATAACTTGGTGTTATTTTAGTAAGAATTCTTAGATAGATCGATCGGAAAGAATAGCTACAAACTAATTCTTCTTATGTTCTCCGCTAGATAAGAACTTTAGAGTGATTCTACATTGCACTTTGAGTGATGGTTATATGATCCAATTATATTAGCATTGTTGAGAGATTGCACTAGTGAATGTACGGACCCTAGGCCTCATTTTCAAGCATTGCAATACCATTTGTGCTCACTTGTGCTACTCTTTGCCTTGCTGTTTTTTATTGTTATCTATACAAATTACCATTGTATTTGGTGTGTTGGGGACACAAGAGACTTTTTATTATTTGGTTGCAGGGTTGTTTGAGAGAGACCATCTTCATCCTACGCGAAGGCAAATATAATAAAGAAGAGACCCGGGGGTCATAGTTTTCACTAGTAGCTTCTCTCTAGAAAAATAGCAAACGGTGGGAAAACAATTACTGTTGGGAAATTGATAGAACTTCAAATAATCATGACTATATCCAGGCAATGATCATTATATAGGCATCACGTCCAAGATTAGTAGACCCACTCCTGCCTGCATCTACTACTATTACTCCACACATCAACCGCTATCCAGCATGAATCTAATGTATTAAGTTCATGGAAAAATGGAGTAATGCAATAAGAGCGATGACATGATGTAGACAAGATCTATTTATGTAGAAATAGACCCCATCTTGTTACCCTTAATAACAATGATACATACATGTCGTTTCCCCTTCCGTCACTGGGAACAAGCACCGTATGATCGAACCCATCACAAAGCACCTCTTCCCATTGCAAGATAAATAGTCAAGTTGGCCAAACAAAACCCAAATATTGGAGAAGAAATATAAGGATATAAGCAATCATGCATATAAGAGATCAGAGAAGACTCAAATAACTTTCATGGATAAAAACATAGATCTGATCATAAACTCAAAGTTCATCAGATCCCAACAAACACACCGCAAAAAGACTTACATCATATGGATCTCCAGGAGACCATTGTATTGAGAATCAAGAGAGAGAGAGAGAGAGATAGAGAGAGAGAGAGGAAGCCATCTAGCTACTAACTATGGACCCGTAGGTCTACAAAGAACTATTCATGCATCATCGGAGAGGCACCAATGAGGATGATGAACCCCTCCGTGATGGTGTTTAGATTGGATCTGGTGGTTCTGGAACTTGCGGTGGCTGGAATTTAATTTTGTCGACTCCCCTAGGGTTTCTGGAATATTGGGGTATTTATAGAGCAAAGAGGCGGTGCGGGAGGCCACCGAGTTGGGCATAACCCACCTGGGCGCGCTTAGACCCCCAGGCGCATCCTGGTGGGTTGTGCCCCCTGAGGGAGTCCTGGATTAGGGGGTGTCCGGATGGCCGGACTATGACCTTTGGCCGGACTCCCGGACTATGAAGATACAAGATTGAAGACTTCGTCCCGTGTCTGGATAAGACTTTCCTTGGCATGGAAGTCAAGCTTGGCGATATGATATGAAGATCTCCTCCCGTTGTAACCGACTCTATGTAACCCTAGCCCTCTCTGGTGTCTATATAAACTGGAGAGTTTTAGTCCGTAGGACGAACAACAATCATACCATAGGCTAGCTTCTAGGGTTTAGCCTCTTTGATCTCGTGGTAGATCTACTCTTGTACTACCCATATCATCAATATTAATCAAGCATGAGTAGGGTTTTACCTTCATCGAGAGAGCCCAAACCTGGGTAAAAACACCGTGTCCCTTGTCTCCTGTTACCATCTGCCTAGACGCACAGTTCAGGAACCCCTACCCGAGATCTGCCGGTTTTGACACTGACATTGGTGCTTTCATTGAGAGTTCCTCTGTGTCGTCACCTTTAGGCCCGATGGCTCCTTCGATCATCAACAACGACGTGGTCCAGGACGAGACTTTTCTCCCCGGACAGATCTTCGTATTCGGCGGTTTCGCACTGCGGGCCAATTCACTTGGCCATCTGGAGCAGATCGAAAACTACGCCCCTGGCCATCAGGTCAGATTTGGGAGTTTGAACTACACGGGTGACATCCGCGGAGACTTGATCTTTGACGGATTCGAGCCACAGCCAAGCGCGCCGCACTGTCTCGATGGGTATGATCTAGCTCTGCCGCCGAACAGTGCCCTGGAGGCCGCACCAGCGTCCGCTCCGACCCTTAGCTCGGAGCCGACTTCGCCAATTGAGGACGAGTGGATGGACACCGCCTCGGGGGCTACGATCATAGAGCCGAACACCATCCCTGTCCTTTGCAAAGCCCGTGACCCCGAGGTGCCGGACTCCTCTCCGGACTCTGAACCTCCCGCACCCCTGCCAATCAAATCCGATTGGGTGCCGGTTATGGAGTTCACTGCCGCGGACATCTTTCAGCACTCGCCCTTTGGCGACATCCTGAATTTACTAAAGTCTCTCTCTTTATCACGAGAGCCCTGGCCGGACTGTGGCCAGGAAGGTTGGGATGTGGACAACGAAAAAATTCAACGCCCACCCACCACCCACTTTTTAGCCATTGTCGATGATTTAACCGACATGCTCGACTTCGACTCCGAAGACATCGATGGTATGGACGACGATGCAGGAGACATCCAAGAACCAGCGCCTACAGGGCACTGGAAGGCCACCTCGTCATATGACATATACATGGTGGACACCCCAAAAGATGGGAATGGCAATGGAACAGCGGAGGATGACCCCTCCAAGAAACAGCCCAAGTGCCGGCGTCAGCGGCGCTGCTCTAAATCCCGCCACAGCAAAAACGGCAATTCCAGCACGGGAGATAATAACATCCCGGACAGTGACGAAGACAACCCCCTCCAGCAGGATTCAGCACAGGAGGAGGGAGAAGCCAGCCCTCATGATAGAGCGGCAGACAGAGAGGTAGAGGACGATAATTATATGCCTCCCTCCGAAGATGAAGCAAGCCTCGACAATGACGAATTTGTCGTGCCCGAGGATCCCGTCGAACAAGAGCGTTTCAAACGCAGGCTTATGGCCATGGCAAGCAGCCTCAAGAAAAAGCAGCAGCAGCTTAGAGCTGACCAAGACGTGCTAGCGGACAGATGGACCGAAGTCCTTGCAGCCGAAGAGTATAAACTCGATCGCCCCTCCAAGAGCTACCCAAAACGCAGGCCGCTACCCCAATTAGAGGAGGAAGCACCCAAACCTACATCACCAGCACATGACGCAGCCGACCGGCCACCTCGTGGCCGCGACAGAGAGGCCTCTAGGCCCTCCACTAAAACCTCACCCCAGCGCCGCTCGAAAAGTACAAAGCCACGGGGAAATGCGCTGGACTTGCGAGACATATTGGAGGACAAGGCAAGGCAAATAAGATCGATCTAGGGATCGCGTGAGCGCCCCATGACACGTGATGAAAACCATCACGCCGGATACAGCAATTCCGGCCGGGCCGAACACAGTAGACAAAGCTCATTTGAGCTGCGTCGTGATATAGCCCAATATAGAGGCGCCGCACACCCACTATGCTTCACAGACGAAGTAATGGATCATCAAATCACCGAGGGTTTCAAACCCGTAAAAATTGAATCATACAATGGCACAACAGATCCTGCGGTTTGGATCGAGGACTATCTCCTTCACATCCACATGGCCCGTGGTGATGATCTACACGCCATCAAATACCTCCCACTCAAGCTTAAAGGACCAGCTCGGCATTGGCTCAACAGCTTGCTAGCAGAGTCAATTGGTTGTTGGGAAGACCAGGAAGCCGCATTCCTTGATAACTTCCTGGGCACATATGTGCGACCACCAGACGCCGATGACCTAAGCCACATAATTCAGCAGCCAGATGAATCGGCCAGACAATTCTGGACACGGTTCTTAACCAAGAAAAATTAAATCGTTGACTGTCCGGATGCAGAGGCCCTTGCATCCTTCAAACATAACATCCGCGACGAGTGGCTTGCCCGGCACCTAGGACAGGAAAAGCCGAAATCCATGGCAGCCCTCACATCACTCATGACCCGCTTCTGCGCGGTAGAGGACAACTGGCTAGCTCGCGGTAACAACCTGACCAAAAACCCTGGTAGTTCGGATACCAAGGATAGCAATGGCAGGTCGCGTCGCAACAAGCACAAACGCCGCATTAACAGCGATAATACTGAAGATACGACAGTCAATACCGGATTCAGAGGCTCTAAACCCAGTCAGCGGAAAAAGGCATTCAAAAGAAATACTCAGGGCTCGTCCAATTTGGACCGCATACTCGATCGCTTGTGCCAGATACATGGCACCCCCGAAAAACCAGCCAACCACACCTACAGGGATTGTTGGGTATTCAAGCAGGCAGGCAAGTTAAGTGCCGAACACAACGACAAGGGGCTGCATAGCGATGACGAGGAGGAGCCCCGGCCGCGGAACAATAGAGGACAGAAGGGCTTTCCCCCACAAGTGCGGACAGTGAACATGATATACGCAACCCACATACCCAAACGGGAGCGGAAGCGTGCACTAAGGGACGTATACGCGATCGAGCCAGTCGCCCCAAAGTTCAACCCGTGGTCCTCCTGCCCGATCACTTTTGATCGAGGGGACCACCCCACTAGCATCCGCCACGGCGGATTCGCCGCATTGGTTCTTGACCCAATCATTGATGGATTTCACCTAACCAGAGTCCTGATGGACGGCGGCAGCAACCTGAACCTGCTTTACCAAGATACAGTGTGCAAAATGGGCATAGACCCCTCAAGGATTAAACCCACAAAAACAACCTTTAAAGGCGTCATACCAGGTGTAGAGGCCAATTGTACAGGCTCAATTACAGTTGAAGTGGTCTTCGAATCCCCAAATAACTTCCGAAGCGAGGAATTAATCTTCAACATAGTCCCATTCTACAGCGGCTATCACGCACTGCTCGGACGAACCGCATTTGCAAAGTTCAATGCGGTGCCGCACTACGCATACCTCAAGCTCAAGATGCCAGGCCCTCGAGGAGTAATCACGGTCAATGGAAACACTGAACGCTCTCTCCGGATGGAGGAGCACACTGCGGCCCTCGCGGCGGAAGTACAAAGCAGCCTATTAAGGCAATTCTCAAGTCCGACTACTAAACGTCCGGACACCGTCAAGCTCGCCCGGAGTAACCTACAACAAGACCGCCTGGCACGTTCCGAGCACGCGTAAGAATGCGGCCCCAACCCCAGCCCTCGCGAAATCGCGAGACCAGTACCACGCGTACATAACTACACTCTGGAGATACCATGGGCATAGGGGAAGGGGCACGACCACGGCATGCCCAGAATGCGGCTCAACCGCACAATGGGCTCCCAATTGTGCCATTCCTTTCTTTTCTTTTTTTCTTATTCGAAGGACTCCGTTTGCCAGAAGCCCTGTCCGGCAGTAAAAACGCTGAACTCACGATGCAACAGCCAGGGAAGCAGAAAAACTACGTCGAGTGTCCAGGTGGTCTCTATTACGAGCAGTATACCTGTTTTACATACCATCCCGTAGCTTACCCCTGGAGGGGGACATGTTAAATAGTCCCATCCCTTGCTTATCGCACTATTTGTATTGTTCTGCTTTCATTGCAGTATCTTTTGAATAAACAATACATAGCTCCTGCTTATTATTGCATTCCTTTTTTTTTCTACAAATGTTCATCTATGACATGTTGCACCCGTACAACTTGGTACGGTCAAATACACCAGGGGCTTAAGTACCCCAAAACATGGTGTGATAAGACCGAACACTCTCATGAGTGCGGCACCCCAAACTTATAGCATTATATGCATCGGCTCCGAATCATGTCTTGGGTCAATAGTTGGGTTTGCCCGGATCCCATGTGTTGGTACCTTACGTTCCGCAATGTTGGCTAAGGTAGCACTGGGAGAACTACTGCGATTGTGCCCCAGTTGAGCTGGGTTAACACCTCAGTAGAGAAAGCTAAAACTGACCGTCATGATAGTGCGAGAGACCGGTCGCTGTTCGCGAGGTTTTTCGAGTCCCTAAAGACTTATGCCGCTTAGAGCAAGGAGCCGGATTTATCTGGCCTAGGCGTGGATAGCGCCCCGAACTCGGTCTTACGTATACTAGGGGCTTCGCCGAAATTTAAAATTATAGAATTCTATGGCTAAGTGAGAGTGATAAAGCATTATAAGTCTGATGGCCTTGTTCGTTGTGCTGAGCGCCTCCCTAGATGGACCCAAGAATGGGAACAAGAGCGCTCAGGTTTATCTCGAACACCCCAGCACTCGGCGCATGGGGGTAGAAGCCGATGACTTGCATCTCTCAGATTCGATAAACTGCCGCACAGAAGGTAATATTTTAAATTAACAAGCGTTGCTTAGCGCATATGAACAAAGTTTTCAGCGTACAGGATAACAAATGCGAGTCTACTCAAAAATTACATCTTTGGATCATTCACCCGCTATAATGCGGGCACCCTTCAGGACGCCCTTATAGTACATCTCGGGCTTGCGATACTCCTTGCCCGGCGGTGGCGCGTCCATCACAAGATTCTCAGCGTCTATCTTGCCCCAGTGCACTTTAGCACGAGCAAGGGCCCGACGGGCACCTTCAATGCAGGCAGAGTGCTTGATGACTTCAATCCATGGACAGGTGTCCACCAGCCGCCGCACCAGACCAAAGTAGCTCCCAGGCACGGCTTCCTTAGGCCACAGCCGAACTATGAGGCCCTTCATGGCCTGTTCGGCCACCTTGTGGAGCTCGACCAGCTGCTTCAGCTGGTCGCTCAGGGGCACCGGATGTCCGGCCTCAGCATATTGAGACCAGAACACTTTTTTGTCGAGCTCCCCTCCTCAGCTCGGTAGAACGCGGCAGCATCAGACACACTACGGGGTAGATCGGCGAACGCTCCTGGAGAGCTCCGGATTCAGGTAAGTAATAGATAATTCACTTTTGTATGCTTGCTTTGCATAAAGAATGCCTTACCCGCCACTATCTTCTTTATCGCCTCGATCTCCTGGAGGGCCTTCTGGGCTTCGGCTTTAGTGGCTTTGGCACTCTCAAGAGTCAAGGCAAGCTCGGACTCTCGAGTCTTCGAGTCACGCTCCAAACTCTCGTGTTTTTCCACGAGAGCCTGGAGCTCTTGCCGCACCTCTGCCACCCGCGCCTCCTGCTTCTCTCGCTCGGTGCGCTCCAAGGCCGCACTGTTTTCAGCCTTGGACACTGCTTCCTTCAGGGTCACCACCTCATTCGTGGCCCCTGCAATACCCACATTATTCCTGTCATTTTTTGCAACCAAATCCTTTCCATAAGGTATTACTTTAATAAGGTATTACTTACCTTCCTTGTCCTCGAGCTGCTTGTTGGCAAGGCCGAGCTCGTTCTCGGACCGCTCGAGGCTCTCCTTCAATGAATTGACCTCCGCAGTCAGTGCGGCAGATGTCAGCAGTGCAGCCTGCATTCCCATATTGACATATTTATGTTAGACTCCTGCGTATATCTTTTAAGATCCTCAGCTTGGCTTTTCTTTCCGAACACCAAACTGGGCATCAGGGGCTACTGTCTATGCGGTAATATTCTTACATATCTTAAAACTTACCTCAAAGCCTGTTAGCAGGCTGGTACAGGCTACAGTCAGCCCGCTCTTAGCGGACTGAACTTTCTGGATCACCGCCCTCATAACAGTGCGGTGCGCCTCGTCGATGGAGGCGCCGCCAAGCGCCTCCAGCAAGCTATCCGGCGCCCCCGGTTGGACGGAGGCCGCCGCCGTCGCAGTCTTGCCCTTCTTATGAAGGGGCTGCATGTAGGACTCCGGAACCACTGAAGGTTCCGGTACGGAGTCCGGCACAGGTCCGAACTTAGGGCCCTCTGGGGTTTTACCCTCTTCGGGCCTGGAATCCGAGAGGTCGCCTTGCGGCGCCTCCAGGACCACCTCCTCCTGGTCTAGTCCCTTTTGGGACTCCACCTCGGCGTCGTCCGCAGGGAGCACGGAGGAGGCCGTCGGAAGTGAAGCGCTATTCACGTCCGACGAATCCAGGGAGCCGCTCGACGAATCACCAAGATGAGCCTTGGGTGGACTGCATGATTGAATTCGGCGTCAAAAGGTACCATATAATAGAGGAGCGCCATGAGTTATTCGGATGTCCGGATACTTACAATTTTGCCAGGGGATTGACCCTGGATGGCCATTCCTCCCCGCCGTCTTCGGCATCGGAGGCGTAGTCCGGCAGAAGGGTCCTCCCCTTCTTGGACCCTCTGGCCTCCCCAGTTGGGGCAACCTTCCTTTTCTTTCCTCCCCCCGATGGAGGGGGAGAGGCTTCCTCTTCCTCCTCCTCGTCTTCAGAGGCGGAGGGTGCTTCGGGGTTGTGAGGCGATGAATCCGACACCACCAGGCGCCGGGAGCTCTTTCGAGTCCTCGTGGCCTTCTTCTTGGCCTTCTTCTCCGGCACCACGTGAGGTGCCGGAACTAGCAGCTTCGTTAAACGAGCGTCCGCTGGGTCTTCGGGCAAAGGAGCCAGACAGTTGATCTGTCCGGCCTTCTTCTGCCAGTCCTATTAAAGGGATGGGAGTTTAGATCCCGCATAGAATCAAATATATGGAAAACAAATACCCCGTAATGGGAAAATTAAGCTTACCACACTGGCTTGGCACTTTGCGCAGAATCCATGATCCTCGGTGATGGGAGGGTGGACCTCGGAGCTCTTGAAAAGCACCTTCCAGGCATCTTCGTGCGTTGTATCGAAGAGCCTGGACAAAGTTTGGTGCTGAGCCGGGTCGAATTCCCACAGATTAAAGGCCCGTCGTTGACACGGGAGGATCCGGCGGAAAAGCATGACCTGGACTATGGTGACGAGTTTGACCTTCCTGTCTATCAGATCTTTGACGCAGGTTTGAAGTCCGGTCACCTCTGCCAAACTACCCCACGACAGGCCTGTCTCTTTCCAAGATGTGAGCCATGTGGGGATGCCAGATCGGAATTCGGGGGCCGCTGCCCATTTAGGGTCACGCGGCTCGGTGATATAGAACCACCCCGACTGCCACCCTTTGATGGTCTCCACGAAGGCGCCCTCAAGCCATGTGACGTTGGCTATCTTGCCCACCATGGCGCCTCCGCACTCCGCTTTACGTCCGCTCACGACCTCTGGCTTGACGTTGAAGATCTTCAGCCATAGGCCAAAGTGAGGCTGGATGCGGAGGAAGGCCTCGCACACGACGATAAACGCCGAGATGTTGAGGATGAAGTTCGGGGCCAGATCGTGGAAGTCCAAGCCGTAGTAGAACATGAGCCCCTGGACGAACGGGTGAAGAGGAAAGCCCAGTCCGCGGAGGAAATGGGGAAGAAACACGGCCCTCTCATGGGGCTTTGGGGTGGGGATGAGTTGCCCCTCATCTGGAAGCCGGTGCGCGATGTCGTCAGACAAGTATCCGGCCTTCCTTAACTTTTTGATTTGCCCCTCCGTGACGGAGGAGGCCATCCATCTACCTCCCGCTCCAGACATGATTGGAGAAGGTTGAGGTGGGAAGTGCGGACTTGGGCGCTGGAGCTCGAGTGCGCAGGGATGGATAAGCAAAGGAGGAAGAAGGCGTATGTCACGCCCAATATGCGATACTATCCTAAAGAGACTCGAAAGTCCCACCAAGGATAGAACCGCATATTGAAACGCTTTAGCAAGGTGGATATCATTACATCAACATTACATAATAGATGGGGATACATACAAGAGGCATACAATGCCACACGAATACAACATCATCATACATAAGATCATCATCCGACTACAGATGAGGCACAAACAGTAACTCAAACGACATCCACCCTGCTAGCCCAGGCTGCCAACCTGGAACCTATCCCAGATCGAAGAAGAAGCAGAAGAAGAACTCCAAAACAAGCAAACATCGCTCTCGCGTCATGATCATCGCATAACCTGTACCTGCAACTGTGGTTGTAGTAATCTGTGAGCCACGAGGACTCAGCAATCCCATTACCATGGGTATCAAGACTAGCAAGGCTTAAAGGGAAAGGAAGGGGTAAAGTGGTGAGGCTACAGCAGCGATTAAGCATATATGGTGGCTAACATACGCAAATAAGAGCGAGAAGAGAGCAAGCGGAACGGTCGTGAAGCTAGCAATGATCAAGAAGTGATCCTGAACTCCTACTTACGTCAAACATAACCCAAAAACCGTGTTCACTTCCCGGACTCCGCCGAAAAGAGACCATCATGGCTACACACACGGTTGATGCATTTTAATTCGAATCTGGTGTCAAGTTATCTACAACCGGACATTAACAAATTCCCATCTGCCTATAACTGCAGGCACGGCTTTCGAAAGTTTATACCCTGCAGGGGTGTCCCAACTTAGCCCATGATAAGCTCTCGCGATCAACGAAGGATATACCTTCTCCCAGGAAGACCCGATCAGACTCGGAATCCCGGTTTACAAGACATTTCGACGATGGTAAAACAAGACCAGCAAGACCGCCCGATGCACTGACAATCCCGATAGGAGCTGCACATATCTCGTTCTCAGGGAAACACCGAATGAACACTACGTACAACTAAAACCAGACCTCGAGTTTCCCCGAGGTGGCGCTGCAAGTGGCTCCGGTTTGGACCAACACTTAGACAAGCATTGGCCCGGGGGGCTGTAATAAAGATGACCCTTGGGTTAATTACTCCCAAGGGAAATATAGGTGGTGGTGAGGCAAATGGTAAAACCAATGTTTTGCCTTGCTAGAGGAGTTTTATTCAAAGCGAACTGTCAAGGGGGTCCCATAAATCACCCAACCGCGTAAGGAACACAAAATCCGGGAACATAACACCGGTATGATGGAAACTAGGGCGGCAAGAGTGGAACAAAACACCAGGCATAAGGCCGAGCCTTCCACCCTTTACCAAGTATATAGATGCATTAATTAAATAAGAGATATTGTGATATCCCAACATAATCCTGTCCACCATGGAGCAACCTTCAACTTCACCTTCAACTAACAACGCTATGAGAGGGGTTGAGCAAAGCGGTAACATAGCCAAGCAATGGTTTGCTAGGAAGGGTGTCAAAGGTTAGAGGTTCATGGCAATTTGGGAGGCTTGATGAGCAAAAGATAGGTAACGCAGCATAGCGATAGAATGAAGCAACTAGCATAGCAATGACAGTAGTGAGATCCAGGGTAGCGGTCATCTTGCCTGAAATCCCGCTAGGAAGAAGAACGAGTCCATGAATAAGACGAACGGAAGAAGCCGAACCAAGCGTAGACGAACAAATCCTCACAATCGCAACGAAACAGGAACTATCGAGAAGAAGCACACAACAAGGAAAACACACCACACATGAACATGACATGATGCACAACAGGCATGATGCATGACAAAGCTACATGAAGCTACTCATGGCAAGGGATGATGCAAACAAGAGCAACACATCAAGGCAAGTTTAACTGAGGCCAGAAGCAACATATAACAATTCCGGTAAGTCCTCATATGCATATTTCTAAATTGGTCCAGATCTGAATAAACCTTATGTTCGAGTTGTTAAACAGCAAGTTAAGATGCACAAAGATGATCTACACAAAATTCTAGTCAAGTTACATATAAAGTTCATTTAGTTCGGAGCTACGGCCTAGAAGATATGAGCAAAACAAGATAAACATGGCATTGATGCAAAATGCATACAAACATCAAGAAAACACCTCAAAACAAGGATGCAACATGATAATATGAAACTACATGAAATTCTAAGAAAGATTCATATAGAGCACACTCAAAACGGAGCAACGGTTCCACACATACACTCTATACAAGTTATAGCAACAATCTGTCCAAAACAGCAACTAGGCATATTGCAAGCATCAAAACCACATGCTACAGCACCTCAACATAATAACAAAAGGCATGGGCATGATGTACAGGTAAAGCATAACAAAACATGAACACTGAGCTATCTCCAGAAATCACTAGAACATGCTCAAACACACATGGCAAGATTGCAAATAATAACAGTTTCAGACTTTGCAGAAATAACATCAGGTTGCAATGTTTAGAGCTATCAAACAACATGTTACAGGAACTTATTATGGCAAACAAAGGCATGGCATGAACCTACTAATTGCATAGAACAAAAGTCCCTTACTGACCATGAGCCAAAAAGGATCAGAAAATATGATGGCACCCATGTAAACATGGCAAGTCATATTACAGATTCAAATATGGCAGGAACAACAATAAGAAGGCATGTTGGTGAGCTTGTACCACTCACCACAGAGCAATACATGGCATGACAAGGTTACCAACAGTAAGAAGACATATTTATGAAGCTAAGCATGGCAAAAGCAAGTTCATAGGGTACATGGATCACTAACAACAATCATGGCAACAACTGAACTTAATGTTAACAGGCTGACAGCAACATTATTTAGCAACTTTGGAGCAAGATTACAACAAGCTACAGCAGACCATAAATGCAACCAGGGGCACAGATGGATAGAGCATAACATGTAGAACAAAACACCCTTAGTGAACATCTCCATATTATGCATAGAATGACTTCTACAGCAGGTTTACATAGCATCACGAAATAACAGATTCAGCCTAGCAAAACAGCAACAGCAAGTACCCTACTTAACAAGCTTGATTCACTCATCACAAGTCATTGCATGACAAGATAAGCATAGCATCAGAAAGAAGACATGTTTATGAAACAAACCAAGGCAAGAACAAGTTCATAGCATGCAAGGATCAACTACAACAACATTGGCAAAATTGAATAACATGTAAACAATCTGCCAGGAAACATTTTGTAGAAAAAGTAGAGCAAGAAAATGACATGCTAGACTACTCCATAATTGCAAAAGGGGGCATGAATGGCTAGAGAACAACCATATGTTCAAAACATCCTTACTGAAGTATCTCAAAATAAGCATGGATCTCTCTGTAGCATCAAGTTTACATGGCATCAAAATAACAGCAGAACAGGGACTAAAATCAGCAACATTACGAAGCCTAGTTTGCATGCTTGTGCTAGTCACCACATTGATCACAAAAATACATGGTAAGCACCTCTGTAAAGAAGACATGACATTGATCAAAACACATGTAGACATTAACCTCATAGGATGCACACATCAATCATGGCAAAAATGACAAATGAGCATGTTCTGTTAACAGACAGCAGACAACATCAACTAGCACTCTTGCAACGATGATTCAGGCATCAAGATGGACCCAAATGAACATGACGCAATGGAATGAAATGAAGAACTCATTGAGACGAACAATTTGACATATTACACACACAAAACGAAGCTGTATGCATGGAGATATGATGCGATGAACATGGCATGATAATGTAAATAATTTCGGGACTTAGACGAATTTTACCCCGCGAAACCTGGACGGAGAAGTCCCGGGATGGAGAGATCCGGGGACGGGGTAGGTGTTTGGTTCGGCGAGGTGGTGGATCTGGTCCACCTGACCAGATCCGGCGAGGACGGCGGCGCCGGTGAGCTCCTCCGGCGAGGGCACGGCGAGATGGCACGCGGGGTCGGCGGGGCAGGCGCGGCGGAGGCCGGCGGAGGCGTCAGGCGGCGGAGGCCGGGC
>NC_041385.1:544127352-544261444 GCF_002162155.2 Triticum dicoccoides | reverse complement strand
GGCGGGGCGGCGGCGGCGCACGCCGGCGAGGAGGCGTGGCGGCGGGCGAGGCGGCGGACGGGAGGAGAGAGAGAGGCCGGCGGGGACACGTGGCGCGCCTGGGTTGGCTGCGGCGGTGGGGCGGACATGTCCGTCGGCGGGCGGACGTGTCCGGCGGCGCGAGGATGATGATGGCTAGGGTTTGGACTGCGGGAATTTCGGGGGAGGGCATATTTATAGTTTCTGGGAGCTAGGAGAGTCCAAATGAGGAGCGGTTTTCGCCCACACGATCGTGATTGAACGACCGAGAGCATGGAGGAGAGTTTGCTGGGTTTTGGGCCACTTCGGAAGGGTGTTGGGCTGCAACACAAAAGAGTCCTTTGCGGTTACCCGGTTAACCGTTGGAGTATCAAACAACCTCCAAATGGCACGAAACTTGACAGGCGGTCTACCGGTGGTATACCAAGGCCACTTGGCAAGCCTCGGGCCATTCCGAGAAAGTTTAATACCCGCACACAAAAACAAGGTCTGAGAGGGGCGACGGGCACGCGCGAGAGGTCCGGGCTCCGAACGGACAACGGAGAGAACCGGGAGAACCCGAACGGATGCAAGTTTTTAAAAGCATGCAGATGAAATGCAGATGATGACATGGCAATATGCAACACGCAAGCAAATGACATGGCAACAATGAAGAAAATAACTGGCAGACACCTGGCGCATCGAATCCGGGGCGTTACAGCGTAAATGGAAAGGGTGGATCCTTATCCCCTTATATGGGCGGCCGAAACTATAAGCCCCCACCAGCCTAATAAAACTCGCTTATATCCCAAGCGTCGCGGTTAATGGCGCGGTTCGGTTACCCACGCCCGTATTGATGAGAATCCCGGAATAAGGGGACACAATCTCTGCCTTGACAAGACATGCCAAGGAAACCGCCTCGCTAAACACGCTGAGGTGGAACAGTAAAACGATTCGAATAAAGGCTTGGCCGTGGCGTGATGTCACGCTGTGGAATACATCAGCAGATTAGATTTGTTCAGATATTATTCTCTCTACGGTGGTATGTGGAACTTATTTTGCAGAGCCGGACACTATCCTGGTGTTCAACATCTTCTATGAAGTATTCGGAGGAGGAACCCGCCTTGCAATGCCGAAGATAATTTGCGTGCCGGACTCATCGTCATTGAAGCCTGGTTCAGGGGCTACTGAGGGAGTCCTGGATTAGGGGGTGTCCGGATGGCCGGACAATGACCTTTGGTCGGACTCCCGGACTATGAAGATACAAGATTGAAGACTTCGTCCCGTGTCCGGATAAGACTTTCCTTGGCGTGGAAGGCAAGCTTGGCAATATGATATGAAGATCTCCTCCCGTTGTAATGGACTCTATGTAACCCTAGCCCTCTCCGGTGTCTATCTAAACCGGAGAGTTTTAGTCCGTAGGACGAACAACAATCCTACTATAGGCTAGCTTCTAGGGTTTAGCCTCTTTGATCTCATGATAGATCTACTCTTTACTACCCATATCATCAATATTAATCAAGCAGGAGTAGGGTTTTACCTCCATCGAGAGGGCCCGAACCTGGGTAAAAACATCGTGTCCCTTGTCTCCTGTTACCATCCGCCTAGACGCACAGTTCGGGAAGCCCTACCCGAGATCCGCCGGTTTTGACACCGACACCCCCCCCCCTCGGGGTAACCCTATGGTACTTCTTCGGCCAATCTTGTGTCTTCTAGTCTAGAAAAAATCCACAAAAAGTTTCACTACATTTGGACTCAGTTTGATATTGATTTCCCGCAATGTAAAAAACAAGCAGAAAACAGCAACTGGCACTTGGCACTATGTCAATAGGTTAGTACCAAAAAATGATATAAAATTATTGTAAAACATCCAAGAATGATAATATAACAGCATGGAACAATAAAAAATTATAGGTATGTTGGAGACCTCAGCATCCCCAAGCTTAATTCATGCTCGTCCTCGAGTAGGTAAATGATAAAAACAGAATTTTTTATGTGGAATGCTACCTAACATGTTCATCACATATTATTTTCTTTGTAGCATGGACATTTGGAATTTTATATGGTTCAAAGCAATAGTCTAGTTTTGACATGAAGACTTTAATACTCAAGCATATCAACAAACAACCATGTCTTTCAAAATATCAACGCTAAAGCAAGTTATCCCTAGACCATTATGCTCAATCATTGATCCATTCATGAAACACACTCGAATACTAGTTATACCCAATGCACAAGTACGATCATATTGCCCCTTAGTTCGTGCTTTATAAGAGAAGATGGAGATGCAAGTTCAAAATAAAGATTGCATAAAGTAAAAGAAAGGCCCTTCGCGGAGGGAAGTAGGGATTTGTAGAGGTGCGAGAGCTCAAAGCAAAAATTCAAAGATAAAAAACATTTCGGGAGGCATACTTTTCGTACCAACGAAAACGACTTAGAGTTCCCAACACTTTCCATGCTAGATATATCATAGGCGGTTCCCAAACAGAAAATAAAGTTTATTCCCTTTTCCGTCGTACTTTCACTTTCATAGCTAATCGTATCCACGCGTGCCCTTCATACCAACACTTTCCAAGGAATTTATTATTTGACAGCATAAAGTAAATTCATTTTTCATTTCGGGACATGGCATCCCTAATACCTTTGCCGCACTCTCGTGCAATGACAAGTGAATAAACACTCATCGTGAGAATAACACATCTAGCATGGAAAATATCGGCCACCCCTCACCGCCTTGCGAGCGGTACGAGCACACAAATGAGAAATTTATTTTGAAAATTAGAGATGGCACATGCAAATTTGCTTAGAACGGCACGAAAATACCACATACAGGTAGGTATAGCGGACTCATATGGCAAAACTGGTTTAAAGGGTTTTGGATGCACAAGTAATGATGATACTTAGTGCAAAATGAAGGCTAGCAAAAAGATTGAGAAGCATCCAACCAAGAAACAAAAAATCTCGTACCCAAGCATTAAGCATAAGTAACACTGAATAATGCACCACAAGTCTGATACAATTTCATTGCATAACTATTGACTTTCATGCTTGCAAAGGGAATCACAAACCTTAACATCAATATTCTTACTAAAGCATAATTACGCATCAAAATGAGTCACATATCATATCGTCATATCTCAAAACCATTACAAAGAACCAAGTCTAAAGTTGATCTTCATGGAAGTTTTTATTATATCCTCCTTAGATATCTATCACTTTGGGACTAATTTCATATGTTGCTTTTAATAAGCTCGAACAAATATAACTGAAGAACATGAGCATAATATTTCTTTCTCTCAAAATAATCTAAGTGAAGCAAGAGAGACTCTTAAAATTTTTACTAACTCCCAAATAAATCTAAGTGAAGCATGAGAGCATTTCTTAAAAAATAATAAAGCACACCGTGCTTAAAACGATATAAGTGAAGCACTAGAGCAATTCCAAGGCTCTAAAAATTTAAGTGAAGCATGGGAGCAAGCATAGCATAATTTTTGGCTCTCTCAAAAAGGTGTGTCAAACAAGAATTCAAGACTTAAAACACAAAGCAAAACAGGCAAAGACTCGAATCATACAAGGCGCTCCAAGCAAAACTCATAATATGTGACGAATAAAAATATAGCTCCAAGTAAAATACCGATGGTTGTTAGAAGAAAGAGGGGATGCCACTCGGGGGCATCCCCAAGCTTAGTTGCTTGCTACTTCTTGATTATTATCTTGGGGTGCCTCGTGAATCCCCAAGCTTAGCCTTTTGATAATCCTTATTCCTTCATCCATTGTAATCTCACCCAAAACTTGAAAACTTCAATCACACAAAACTCAACAAAACCTTTGTGAGATCTGTTAGTATATGAAAGCAAACCACTACAATAATTACTGTTGCAAACCCATTCACATTTTATATTTTCATTATATTTACTGTATTTCAACTTTTCTATGGCAAAAACTCTTCAAAGAAAACCATAGAATCATCAAAACAAGCACACAATGCAAAGAAAATGGAATCTGTCAAAAATAGAATAGTCTGTAGCAATCTGACTACTTCAAATACTTCTGTAACTCCAAAAATTCTGAAAAATTAGGACAACTTGAGAAATTTGTTTATTAATCTTTTTCAGAAAGAATCAACTCAAAAACACTCTCCTGTTAAAAATGGGAAATATTTTCGTGAGCGCAAAAGTTTTGCTTTTTAGCAAGATCAAATCAACTCTCACCCAAATCATCCCAAAGGCCTTTCTTGGCACAAACACTAATTTAAACCACAAAAACACATCTAATCAGAGGCATAATTGGGTATTCTATTGAAAACAGCAAGAAAACCAAAAGGCAAAAAGATACAAGTTGGGTTGCCTCCCAACGAGCGCTATCGTATTACGCCCCTAGCTAGGCATAACGCGTAGGATCTAAGTTTTGTCAGCTTTATTCTCCAACTCTTCGATCAAACACTTAGAATTTTTCAAGGATTTAGCATACTCAACAACAATACTTGTAGGCACGAGATTGAAAAAATCATTTTTGCAAATAGGGTCTCTTATAACTTCAATAAAATTGGGATGGATGCTAATCATCTCAAGATCTCCTTTATCATTACTAGAAGTTGCACCCTTGTTTTTAGTAACATGGGTAGTCTTACTAATTTTTATGGGAGTTTTGGCGGAAGCAAAATCCGTACTTAGATTAGTAAAATTTTCTTCCAATTTATCAATCCTAGATGGGCTTTCTTCAACTTTCATCAATTACAATCCCCTTTTCCTTAAATAACTTAAAAACTTCTCCCGCTTTTCCCCCTATTTTAGGAGAAATTTTTTGCATCCTCCTATCCAAGTTTTCAATATGTTCTTTGGTAAGCATTTTCTTTTCAATAGCATCTAGCCTTTCCATAACATGCCTGAGAGTCACAATTGTTATACATTGATCTTGAGCGGTGGTGAACCCACTAAATTTCCCAAAGCATTAAAAGCATCAAGAGAAGGACACATCAAGAAATTTCCACCGGTAACCGTATCTAGGACAAATCTATACCAAGTGGTGATGCCCGCATAAAAACAGTGAAAAAGGACAATGGTAGATTGCTTACGGATATATCTATTATGAGCATTGAAAATCCTATACCAAGCATCTTTTAAATTCTCCCCTCCCCTTTGTTTAAAGTTAAGAACCACATTCTCGGGAGTGTACGCAATAGAGGAAGAATTATCCATAACGACAGAAAGTGGTCAACAAGATTGCGCTCAAAAACAGATCTGACGAGAAACCGCGAACGGAAAAGAGGGCGAATGAAATGGCAAAATTTTGTGAAGTGGGGGAGAGGAAAACAAGAGGCAAATGGCGAATAATGTAAATTGCAAGGAGATGAGATTTGTGATTAGGAACCTTGTTGATGTTGATGATGTCTCCCCGGCAATGGCGCTAGAAAACACATTGATGGGAGACTATCTTGACATGATCCTCCCCAGCAACGGTGCTAGAAATTCCTTTTGATGTTTGCTTGAACTACGTCGGTATTTCACCAAAGAGGAAGGGATGATGCAGCACAACAATGGTAGGTATTTCCATAAGTGATGAGACCAAGGTTATCGAACCAGTAGGAGAACCACACAACATAAACAGCTCCTGCACGCAAATAACAAATACTCACAACCCACCCTGTTAAAGGGGTTGTCAATCCCTTTCGGGTAACGGCGCCAGAAGTTGGCACGGAGACGGGATAAAGTTGTAATAGATTGGATAAATAGATTGCAAATAAAATAAAGTGTAGCAAAGTATTTTTGTATTTTTGGTTTAATAGATCTGGAAATAAAAGCAAATAAAAATAGATCGCGAAGGCAAATATAATAAAGAAGAGGCCCCAGGCCCGTAGGTTTCACTAGTGGCTTCCCTCTAGAAAAATAGCAAACGGTGGGAAAACAATTACTGTTGGCCAATTGATAGAACTTCAAATAATCATGACGATGTCCAGGCAATGATCATTATATAGGCATCACGTCCAAGATTAGTAGACCGACTCCTGCCTGCATCTACTACTATTACTCCACACATCGACCGCTATCTAGCATGCATCTAGTGTATTAAGTTCATGGAAAAACAGAGTAATGCAATAAGAACGATGACATGATGTAGACACGAGCTATTCATGAAGAAATAGACCCATCTTGTTATCCTTAATAGCAATGATACATACTTGTCATTTCCCATTCTGTCACTGGGATCAAGCACCGTAAGATTGAACCCATCACAAATCACCTCCTCCCATTGCAAGATAAATAGATCAAGTTGGCTAAACAAAACCCAAATATCAGAGAAGAAATACAAGGCTATAATCAATCATGCATATAATAGATAAAAGAAGACTCAAATAACTTTCATGGATAAAAACATAGATTTGATCATAAACTCAAAGTTCATCGGATCCCAACAAACACACCAAAAAAAGACTTACATCATATGGATCTGCAAGAGACCATTGTATTGAGAATCAACAGAGAGAGAGAGAGAGAGAGAGAGAGAGAGAGGAAGCCATCTAGCTACTAACTATGGACCCGTAGGTCTACAAAGAACTACTCATGCATCATCGGAGAGGCACCAATGGACATGATGAACCCCTCCGTGATGGTGTGTCTGAATTGGATCTGGTGTTTCTAGAACTTGTGGCAGATGGAATTGATTTTCATCGACTCCCCTAGGGTTTCTGGAATATTGGGGTATTTATAGAGCAAAGAGACGGTGCGGGAGGCCACCGAGGTGGGCATAACCCACCTAGGCGCGCATGGGCCCCCAGGCGCATGCTGGTGGGTTGTGCCGCCCTCAGGGCACCCCTCTGGTACTTCTTCGGCCCATCTTGTGTCTTCTGGTCCAGAAAAAATCAACAAAATGTTTCGCTGTGTTTGGACTCCGTTTGGTATTGATTTCCTGTGATGTAATAAACAAGCCGAAAACAGCAACTGGCATTGGGCACTTAGTACCAAAAAATGATATAAAATGATTAGAAAATGATTGTAAAACATCCAAGAATGATAATATAACAGCATGGAACAATCAAAAAATATAGATATGTTGGAGACGTATCAGTATTCCATAAATAGTCACACGTGCTTGTGGAAAAGAACTTGCGTGACATCTTTTTGTCCTACCTCACGTCGCAGTGGGGTCCATAAGGAAACTAAGGGATATTAAGGTCTCATTTTAATAGAGAACCGGAACAAAGCATTAACACATAGTGAATACATGAACTCCTCAAAGTACATAATCACTGGAAAGAATCCCAATTGTTGTCACCTTGGGGTATGCGGATCCTAACACGTAGTAGGTGCATATGACTTGCAAGATTGGATCAAGAACATAGATATAATGGTGAAAACATAAACGGTTCAGATCTGGATTCATGGCACTCGGGCCCTGGTGACAAGCATTAAGCATAGCAAAGTCATAACTACATCAATCTCAGAACATAATGGATACTTGGGATCAAGCCCTAACAAAACTAACTCGATTACTTGATGAATCTCATCGAACCTCTCACCAACCAACGAGCCTACGAAGAAATTACTCACTCCCGATGGTGAGTAATAATCCCCAAGTGCAGGGAATCATCGTAGCAATTTCCAAAGGTGGAAGTGATAAGTATGGAGTGTCGAACCCACAAGGAGCTAAAGGTAAGATCAATATTCTCTCAAGTCCTATCTGCCACTAATACGACTCTACGTACACCGAACGTTTGCTTCCAACTAGATACGAGAAATAAAACTACATTGTGGGTATGAAGAGGATAACTTTGCATGATATCGGAGAGCTAAAATATAAAAGTAGATGTTGTTATCATAAAGTTAGAATATATTACTAAATATTATAAATAGCGAGTGTGGAATAATGATGGACTGGTGTGCGGAATTATCCTAGGCAATTGTTAACAAGACCGGTAGTAGTCATTGCAATTTCATATGAGCGAGAGGCATAAGCTAACATACTTTCTCTTCTTGGATCATATGCACTTATGATTTGAACTCTAGCAAGCATCCGCAACTACTAAAGATCATTAAGTTAAAACCCGACCATAGCATTAAAGCATCAAGTCCCCTTTATCCCATACACCACAACCCCCTTACTCGGGTTTATGCTTCTGTCACTCAAGCAACCCACTATAAGCGAATCATGAACGTATTGCAACACCCTACAGCGGGAATCCCTCATGCTTGCGCGACACGGAGGGCACAATAGGACAGGACCAAAATAAAACATACAACTCGTACCAATCTAGATCATCAATCAACCCAAAGACAAAAGATATCTACTCAAAACATCATAGGATGGCAACACATCATTGGATCAAAATATGTGGCATAAAGCACCATGTTCAAGTAGTGGACCGCGTAAAAGAGATGAGGATGGTGATGATGATGGTGATGCTGGTGAAGACGATCACTGTGGCGATGATTCCCCTCCCGATGGCACTCCGGCACCACCGAGAGAGAGGAGGAGAGGTTCTCCCCGTTGTGCTTCCTCCTCCAAGGCCTCCCCCTGGATGGGGAGAGGTTCCCCCTCTGTTCCTTGGCCTTCATGGCGATGATGGCCCCTTCGGGATCCTTCCCCATGGCCTCCGGTGATGATGGCCCCCTCCGGCAGGGTGCCAGAGAGGGCCTAGATTGATTTCTCGTGGCTATAGAAGCTTGTGGCAGCGGAACTCCCAATCTAGGTTATTTTCTGGAGGTTTCTGTATGTATAGGAATTTTTGGCGTCGGTCTCACGTTAGGGGGGTCTCCGGGAGGCCCACGCCCAGGGGGGTGGGTGCGCCCCCCACCCTCATGGACAGTCCGGGACTCTTCTGGCCCAACTCTTTTACTCCAGGGGCTTCTTTTGGTCCATAAAAAATCATCAAAAATTGGCACGTCAATTGGACTCCGTTTGGTATTCCTTTTCTGTAAAACTCAAAAACAAGGAAAAAACATAAACTGGCACTCGGTTCTAGGTTAATAGGTTAGTCCCAAAAATCATATAAAATAGCTTATAAATGCATATAAAACATCTATGATGGATAATATAATAGCATGAATACTTCAGAAATTATAGATACGTTGGAGACGTATCAGCATCCCCATGCTTAATTCCTGCTCGTCCTCGAGTAGGTAAATGATAAAAGAAATAATTTATGAAGTGTGAATGCTAGCAGGTGCACAAGTTTGATCAATCATAATTTCAATCACCTTTTCTAGCATCATTATATGTCATAACAGTAGCTCATCTCATAAAAAATTTCATGATCAAGTAACAAGCTATTCACATGTTAAAGTATAGATTATAAACTTTATTGAAAACTAACAAACAGTGCTCTTAGTCATCAAACAATTGCAATTCATCTTATTTTCAGGAAGGGTCTATGTAAGAGCTTTGATTTAGCAAATCCAACATATTCAACTATCATATAGTCTTTCACAATTGCTAACACTCATGTGATATTTATGGGTTCAAAGTTTTAATCGGACACAGAGAAAGATAGGGGCTTATAGTTTTGACTCCCAACCTTTTACCTCAAGGGTAATGTCAACAATAATACTTTATGAAAACCTACATCCAAGTGGATATATATATCCGGATCACTTCAACATAAAGTGCTTGCCAAAGGAAAAAGTGTAAAAAGGAAAGGTGATGATCACCATGACTCTTGTATAAGGGTACAAGATAAAGGTAAAAGATAGGCCCTTCACAGAGGGAAGCAGAGGTTGTAATGCGATTTTAAGGTTGGATGCACAAAATCTTAATGCAAAAGAACGTCACTTTATATTGCCTCTTGTGATAGAGACCTTTATTATGCAGTCTATCGCTTTTATTTCTTCCCACAAGTTTGTATAAAGCTTATTTTCTTTGCACTAATAGATCATACATATTTAGAGAGCAATTTTTATTGCATGCATCAATGACAACTTACTTGAAGGATCTTACTCAATCCATAGGTAGGTATGGTGGACTCTCATGGCAAAACTAGTTTAAGGGATGTTTGGAAGCACAAGTAGTATTTCTACTTGGTGCAAAGAATTTGGCTAGCATGAGAGGGAAAGGCAAGCTCAACATGTTGGATGATCCAAGACAATATAACGTTTCGGATATAGGAAAACATATCCCATTAAGTTGTCTTCCTTGTCCAACATCAACCTTTTAGCATGTCATATTTTAATGAGTGCTCACAATTACAAAAGGTGTCCAAGATAGTATATTTATATGTGGAATCTCTCTTCCTTCAATATTCTTTCATGAATTGTTCAAATGACCAATTCTGCGTTTGCTAACTTTCAATAAGTTTACTACCTATACTTATTCTGTGTGAAGTCATTACTCCCCATGGTATAAGCATATGAAACATATATAAATTCGGATTTATGATATTCAATACATTCAACCATTTACTCATAGGATATACGTGAAGCGCGTGAGTAAATGACAAACTACTCCAAAAAGATATAAGTGAAGAACACTGAGTAGTCAAATAATTAAGTAGCCATGGGGGGATTATTTTTCATTCAAGATTTCAGATCCAATGATTTTATTCAAACAACAAGTAAAATTGAAAATTGAAAATACACATATCATGAGACGAATAAAAATATAGCTCCGAGTAAAGTATACCGATAGTTTTGAAGACGAAAGAGGGGATGCCTTCCGGGCCATCCCCAAGCTTAGGTGCTTGAGTCTTCCTTGAACACTACCTTGGGGTTCCTTGCGCATCCCCAAGCTTAGGGTCTTTTCGCTCCTTATTCTCTTCATATCAATATCTCACTCAAAGCTTGAAAACTTCAATCACACAAAACTTAACGGAACTTCGTGAGATAGGTTAGCATGATAAAGATTAAACCATTCACTTTGGTATTATAAAAGACAAGGTTCATAATTGTTATCACACAACACCAACTGTACCATATCATTTCTACAATTTATATTGAGAAATATAAGCCATAGAAACTAGAAAACAAGCAAACTATGCAATGAAAACAGAATTCGTCAAAAACAGAATAGTCTGTAATGATCTGAACAACCACCATAATTCTTCTACTCGAAAAATTATGAAATAAATTGGTGGACGTGAGGGATTTTTCTATTAATCGTCTGCAAAAAGAATCAACTCAAAAGCACTCTTCTGTAAAAAATGGTAGCTAATCCCGTGAGCACAAAGTTTCTGTTTTTTACAGCAAGATCACATTAACTCTCACCCCAAGTCTTCCCAAAGGTCTTACTTGGCACCTTTTTGAAACAAAAAGCTATAAACATGATTACTACAGCATCTTAATCATGTAAACACACAAAAACAGTAAGGGTAAATATTGGGTTGTCTCCTAACAAGCGCTTTTCTTTATTGCCATTTAGCTAGGCATGATGATTTGAATGATGCTCACATAAAAGAAAAAAGAATTGAAACATAAAGAGAGCATCATGAAGAATATGACTAGCACATTTTAATCTAACCCACTTCCTATGCCTAGGGATTTTGTGAACACATGATTTATAGGAACAAGAACCAACTAGCATAGGAAGTCAAAACAAGTATAACTTCAAAACTTTAAGCACATAGAGAGGAAACTTGATATTATTGCAACTCCTAAGAGCATATATTCCTCCCTAATAATAATTTTCAGTAGCATAATGAATGAATTAAACAATATAACCATCACATAAAGCATTCTTTTCATGATCTACAAGCATAGAAATTTTTCTACTCTCCACATAAGCAAAACTCTTCTCATTTGGAATAGTGGGAGCAAACTCAACAAAATAACTATCATGTGAGGCATCATCCAATTAAAAATTAAAATCATGATGACAAGTTTCATGTTTAACATTATTCTTTATAGAATACATGTCATCACAATAATCATCATAGATAACAACTTTATTCTCATAATCACTTGGAACCTCTTCTGAAATAGTGGAATAATTACTAACTAAAGTCAAGACCTCTCCAAATCCACTTTAGATGATAGTATTATTCATAATACAAAAGATATAAGTGAAATTCATGGAGCATTCTACAATTAAAATAGACTAACCAATATCCAAGCTCAAAATATATAAGTGAAGCACACGAAGCATTCTATAAAACCATACTCAAAAGATTTAAGTGAAGCATAGAGAGCATTCTATAAGATCATACTCAAAAGATATAAGTGAAGCACATGAAGCATCCTATAAATCGATGAAGGTATATCTCATACTAGCATGGTTATTAAAGAAAAAGAAAAACACAAAGGACACAAATCATGTGAACAAAACAAAAATCGAGGTATACCGATAATTATTGAAGAAGAAAGATGGGATGCCCATCAGGGCACCCCCAAGCTTAGATGCTTGAGTATCCTTGAAATATTTACTTGGGGTGCCTTGGGCATCCCCAAGCTTGAACTCTTGCCTCTCTTTATTCTTCTCACATCGGTAACTCCTCGTTCTTCAAACACTTCATCCACACAAAACTTAACAAAAACTTTGTGAGATCCGTTAGTATAATAAAGCAAATCACTACCTTTAGGTACTATTGCAAACTCATTTCAATTTAATATTAGAACTTTATCTACGGTATTGAAACTTCACCATGGTTCATACCCCCCGATACTACCCATAGATTCATCAAAATAAGCGAACAACACATAGAAAACAGAATGTGCCAAAAATAGGACAGTCTGTAGTAATCTGGAAATTTAGTAAACTTCTATAACTCCAAAAATTCTAAATAAAATTTGACAATTTAAAAAATTTGTACATAAGTAATGTGAAAAAAGTTTCAGACCCATTTGACTTTCCAGTAAAAAATGTAAATTCACATGTAATAGCCAAAGTTTCTGTTTTTGTACTGCACATAGTAAACAAGCAATCTAATCATCCTAAAACCAAAGCTTGGCACATTATTTTTATAATACAATGGATATACACAAGGGGATAATTATTTACAGAGAAACTTCCATGAAAAATTCTACATTGTTTCCATGAGCATGAACACAAGTGCTCGAGGTCAACCCTGACTTCTACAATGCATAACTTTCCAATTACTTCTCTTTTTGAAAAACTTTTTAGGCATATGAGGCAAGTGCATCTTTTTGTATTTTAATTTTTTGATTTTTTTTGTATGTTCCACCCACAACTAAGAAAAACAAAAACTACTTAGTGAAGAAAGCAAACAAGCACACACAAAAATATCAACCCCACGCTATTGCTCCCCGGTAACGGTGCCAGAAAAGAGCTTGATAATCCCCAAGTGCAGGGAATCATCGTAGCAATTTCCAAAGGTGGAAGTGATAAGTATGGAGTGTCGAACCCACGAGGAGCTAAAGTTAAGATCAATATTATCTCAAGTCCTATCTGCCACTGATACGACTCTACGTACACCGAACGTTTGCTTCCAACTAGATACGAGAATTAAAACTACGTTGTGGGTATGAAGAGGATAACTTTGCATGATATCGGAGAGCTAAAATATAAAAGTAGATGTTGTTATCATAAAGTTAGAATATATTACTAAATATTATAAATAGCGAGTGTGGAATAATGATGGACTGGTGTGCGGAATTATCCTAGGCAATTGTTAACAAGACCGGTAGTAGTCATTGCAATTTCATATGAGGGAGAGGCATAAGCTAACATACTTTCTCTTCTTGGATCATATGCACTTATGATTGGAACTCTAGCAAGCATCCGCAACTACTAAAGATCATTAAGTTAAAACCCAACCATAGCATTAAAGCATCAAGTCCCCTTTATCCCATACACCACAACCCCCTTACTCGGGTTTATGCTTATGTCCCTCAAGCACCCCACTATAAGCGAATCATGAACGTATTGCAACACCCTACAGCGGGAATCTCTCATGCTTGCGTGACACGGAGGGCACAATAGGACAGCACCAAAATAAAACATACAACTTGTACCAATCTAGATCATCAATCAACCCAAAGACAAAATATATCTACTCAAAACATCATAGGATGGCAACACATCATTGGATCATAATATGTGGCATAAAGCACCATGTTCAAGTAGGGACTACAGCGGGGCGCGGGAGAGTGGACCGCGTAAAAGAGATGAGGATGGTGATGATGATGGTGATGTTGATGAAGATGATGACCATGGCGATGATTCCCCTCCCGATGGCACTCCGGCACCATCGAGAGAGAGGAGGAGAGGTTCTCCCTCTTGTGCTTCCTCCTCCATGGCCTCCCCACAGGATGGGGAGAGGTTCCCCCTCTGGTCCTTGGCCTTCATGGCGATGATGGCCCCTTCGGGATCCTTCCCCATGGCCTCCGGTGACGATGGCCCCATCCGGAACGGTGCCAGAGAGGGCCTAGATTGATTTCTCATGGCTACAGAGGCTTGCGGCGGCGGAACTCCAGATCTAGGTTATTTTCTGGAGGTTTCTGTATTTATAGGAATTTTTGGCGTCGGTCTCACGTCAGGGGGGGTCTTCGAATCGTCCACGAGATAGGGGCCCACTCCCAGGGGGGTGAGCACGCACCCACCCTCGTGGACAGCCCGGGACTATTCTGGCCCAACTCTTTTACTCCACGGGCTTCTTTTGGTCCATAAAAAATCATCAAAAATTGGCACGTCAATTAGACTCCGTTTGGTATTCCTTTTCTGTAAAACTCAAAAACAAGGAAAAAACAGAAACTGACACTGCGCTCTAGGTTAATAGGTTAGTCCCAAAAATCATATAAAATAGCATATAAATGCATATAAAACCTCTACGATGGATAATATAATAGCATGAATACTTCATAAATTATAGAAACGTTGGAGATGTATCAGCGAGCATCATGGAATTGGTGATGGAGGATGGTTGATGAGGACGAAGACGGAAGATCCCCCTCTCCGGAGCCCCAAACGGGATCTAGATCTGGCCTCCGATTGAAGAACCGGAGGTGGTGGCGGCTCCGTATCGTAAAACGCAGTTAAACTTCATCTCCTATTTTTCTCCAAAAAATGGATTTTATAGTGTCGGAATTAGGGCCAAAGGAGCCTCATGGGCCCCACTACCTACCAGGGCGCGCCAGAGTGGGTGGCGCGCCCTGGTGCCTAGTGGGAAGTCCCCCCCCTCTAGTGGGTCTTGGTTCCAGTACTTTTTATTTATTCCAAAATAATTCTCCAAAAAGTTTCGACCAATTCCGAGAACTTTTATTTCTGCACAAAAAACAACACCATGGTAGTTCTGTTGAAAACAACATCAGTCCGAGTTTGTTTCATTCAAATCATGCAGATTAGAGTCCAAAACAAGAGCAAAAGCATTAAAAGTATATACGATGGAGACGTATCAGTGGCAAATCTATCGTCGGAGTCGCGGATAAGGTGGCTAGCGGCAAGAAATGCGAGTGGATAGGGGTGGATTGCGACGGCGGGGGGAATAGGGTTTCGCCCGTATAGCAGCTGCGGACCCATAAATATGCTGCGGGGGAGGTTCAGGGCAACTATAAACGCTTTACGGGCTGGGGCAACTATACGGGGTCCGGTCTGGCCCCTAAAAGGGGCACAACCCGTATATTCGCTGGAATTATACGGGTCGGGCACTTTTACAACGTCTGCTAGAGATGCTCTAAGGGCATCTCCAATGCCGACCCTCAAACCTCCCGCAACCGTCTGGACCGTGCTATACGGATCATGGAAGCAATCCAACACGGTTCTGTACCGGTTTGTGACGCCATCCGGACACATTTTCACCCGCAAACTAGAGACAAACGTGGGGGAGGCATGCGGGAGTCTGGACCGCTGTCACGCTCACTTCTGGCTGTCCTAGCCCACCCAAATCCCTCCTCCCTAGCCCGCGCGTGTTCCCAACCGGCACTAGCTGCCCGCATTCAGGATGTTGTAGAGCATGCGGCCCAACATTGAAGACAGCTCAGGGCGGACGTGACCTCTCACTACCTCCGCCATTGAAGCGGCGCGCTGGTCGAGGACGCCTGTCGCTGTACGCCCGGCTGAACATGCCTTCTTGCTGCATTCAAACGCCTCCATTAACCCTGCATGGAAGCCAAGAAACGTATTCTGGCCACACGTCCATTCACGAGTGGGCTGAAATTAAATGCAACACTTGGCAAGCTCCTCTCGTTTGCCGTCTATATAACCCAGGCCAGACTCTGGGCAAGAATCGTGCCACTCCACTGCTCGCCATCTCCCCCTTCCATCATTTTCTCCAATCTTTCAATGGCATCCAAGGATCCTGAAAAGCAATCCTCCGGCATAAATGCTGGGTGGGTGGCCCGCCTAGCTGGCCGGATACGAATAAGGAAGCTCGCTGCTCCACCTGCCTCGCCTAGCTCAACGGAGCGAGTTGCCGTCCCAAGCTGGCACGTGGTTCAGTGAGACGTCTCCAACGTATCTATAATTTTTGATTGTTCCATGCTGTTATATTATCATTTTAGGATGTTTTAGAATCATTTTATAATCATTTTATATCATTTGTTGGTACTAACCTATTGACATAGTGCCAAGTGCCAGTTGTTGTTTTCTGCTTGTTTTTTACATCACAAGAAATCAATACCAAACGGAGTCCAAACGTAGCAAAAAAATTTGTGGATTTTTCTGGATCAGAAGAAACAAGATGGGCCAAAGAAGTACCACAGGGGTGCCCCAAGGGGGACAGAACCCACCAAGGTGCGCCTAGGGGCCCAGGCACACCCAGGTGGGTTATGCCCACCTCGGTGGCCTCCCGCACCGCCTCTTTGCTCTATAAATACCCCAATGTTCCAGAAAACCTAGGGGAGTCGACAAAAATCAATTCTAGCTGTCGCAAGTTCCAGAACCACCAGATCCAATCTAAACACCATCACAGAGGGGTTAATCATCCTGATTGGTGCCTCTCTGATGATGCGTGAGTAGTTCATTGTAGAGCTACGGGTCCGCAGTTAGTAGCTAGGTGTTGTGGAATAGTCACAGCAGATGTCCTAGTGTGAGGACTTAGTCGTGGAGCCATCGCAAGTAGGTTAGCTTAAAGGGGTTAGACGAGAAAAAGGACACATGAGTTTATACTGGTTCACCCCCTTGCGGTGAAGGTAAAGGCCTAATCCAGTTTGAGGTGGTATTGTTTATGTCTCGATTACCAGGGAGCGAATACGCTTGACCTAGCTTTTGATCTCTTGTCCTTTCTTCCCCTGAACCACCGCCGGGTCGTCCCTTTATATACACAGGTTGACGCCCAGTGGCTCACGGAGTCCTGGCCGGCTCATAGACATCGTGTCCGGCTCGGTGACTAACTATATATGCCTTACAATACAAGTCTTACACATATAGCAGTTTACTCCAACGGGCCTTAAGTCGCCCTTGGGCCTTAGGCCCTTGCCTGTGAACCGCCATCTTCAATATCCTCGTGGGCTTTATATCATGAATCACCATAGGTATAACCCGGCCCCTCCTGGGCGGGTCATACATAATAGTTATATCCCCAACATTAGGCCCCAGGTTGATTTGAACTGGTTCATGTCAATCTTCAATACTTAGAAAAAATCTTCCCTTCTTCATTTGTGCGAGAACTCATAACCTGCCATGACATCATCTCTTGGGCTTGCGGTAACCCGCCATGACGTCACATGTCATCAATTTACACAATATCCAATATATCTTAACGGATCCTTATCTTTAATAGCCGTCCCAAGAATCGAGGCGCCCGGGCAGGTGGATAACCATGTTTTGGCCTCCTCGTTTTTCACGCCCACATGTTAACCTTTTCCTTATAAATAGGGTCGAACATCCCTTATGTCATTCTCCCCCTTTTCCTTCTCGTCTTCCTCCTCTCGCGACTCCTCTGCTAAGTCAAGCTCCGACGCTGCTGTGAAGCTCTCCGTCCTCCTCGCCCTTCGCCGCTGCATCAACCTGAACGGAACTAGAGAACGTCAGTGCTCCTCCACAGTCTCATCTGCCTCTATAAGTGTTCCCCTTCCTATGTTCCAGATCCACATTTAGGGTTAGTTTGTTCTTCGCTGTTTCTTCTTCAACCCTAGTAGTTTTTTATCTGAATATAGTATATCACTCATGCGGTAGTAGTTTAGCCTTTGCTTTTAATGCCAACAGCCTTTTTCCTTCATAGAAGATCTCACCAGAACCCATGAAATCTTCTGCTGCCGCTTCTAGGCTTAAGATTTTTCTGCATTTTCTGAAGTGTCGCTGATCCAAAATTATAATTGCAATCTGTGAAACCTGTTTGTCCACTACTTAGCAAAAAAAATTCTTCCTGATAGATCAATCTGGCCATGGCGGCTTACATCACCAGTTGTAGTTAGATTCAATGCTCAACAGATTTCACTCTTGATAGACATCAATCTGGTCATGGCGGCTTACATTACCAGCTGTAGCTAGTCATATATCATTAGGCCCCTTTTAAGCCGCCATTCTAAATATGTGTTGTCGTGCTTTTCCTCCGGCTTAACTTAAACCGGCAAACTTGTTCTTTTTCCTTTTAGGCATCTTTCTTCACAATGGCCCCGAAGACAGCTACTTCCTGTAACTGGGTTCCCTCCGTTGTTACTGAGAACACATTCGAGGACTTTGTGAAAACCAGTTATTTACGAGAGAAGACTGTCATGCATTATCACGCCCCCAAGCCGGAAGAGGAGAAACCTCAACCAAAGGATGATGAAGTCATTGTCTTTACCAATCACATGAACCGGGGCTTCTCGTCGCTCGGCTCCAAATTCTTCCGAGACATTCTGCACTTTTTTTATTTCATCCTCAAGACATCGGACCCAATTCCGTGTCAAACATATGCAATTTTCAAGTTTTCTGTGAGGTGTACCCTCAAGGGGAGCCCAGTGTGGAGTTGTTCAGAGAATACTTTTATTTGAACCGCCAAAAAGAGTACTCAAATGGACCCAGCCTGGAACTTGGTGGAATATCAATTCAGCGAAGGAGAGATGCTATCTTCCCTTATGCCCGCCTGCCGAGTCATACCAAGGATTGGAATCTGACATGGTTCTATTGTAGGGATACCTCTCCGGCTGATGAGAACCGACTGCCCGACTTTCGTGCCCTGTGTCTTGATCAAAACATCCTCTCCCTAACAAGCTGATAGCTGCTGAACGCAAAAAACTCGCCCCCACCATTGCCAAAGTCAAGACTTTGTTGGGAAACGGCTTAATGTGCACCTACACGGGTGACAAAAAGGATCCACTGCGCCACAGCTCCGTGGATTTAACTGATGACGCCATCAATGAAATGACAAAGTCCCTTCTGCATGAAAGCCCAGTAGACTGCAGCAAGGTGGTCCTAAGCCCTTTCTGCACATCTAACGCGGCACCAAAAGTAATTCTTTAAATTACTTACTTTACCTTCATTCTTAAATACTTCGTTTAACTCAACTTTGACGACTTTCACAGGTTGATGATGACTTTTGGAAGAAGGAATATGACCATGAAGCTGCCAAAAGGGCCAGGAAAGCCAAGAAAGCCATCAAGAGAACCGCCAAGAAGAAGGGAAAGAAATCCAGTACTTCCGAGCTGTTTGGACTGGACGACAGTTCTGAGTCGGAGGTAGCCCTTAATTCCCTTGGCTCCTTTTTCAACCATCTTATTGACATGGATTATCATCAGGATGACACAGGGACCAGTGAAGCAATCGAGGAAGAGGTAACTACCATTTCCTCCGACTCAGAGCCCTTGCAAGACAGAAAATTCGAAGAGTAACCCGGAAAGTAAGCTTTTCACACCCCTTAGCTCATTTGAATCCTCACTTTCATTTGAAGCAACAGCAGCACGAGAGCCGGCGACAGACTCGGACTAGAAGAGGCAAAGAATTATCTTCCGGCTTACCGAAGACTCCAAGGAAGCGTCGAAATAAGGTCATCCCCGATTTAAACTCTTTTTACCCTGTGGCGGGTCTCATCTGCCAACCACTTAATTCTTCCGACCCAAATTATCAGGAAACATCGCGTTCCTCTTCCGGCGATTCATCTTAGTCTCATCTACCGGCTTTCAAGACTGCTCCCGGGTAATAACAATTACTTATTTGCTCATTATGCTCCTTGATACTTATACTGACCTCTCATGACCCACGTAGTGGAAAGGCCAAGCCCAGCAAGAAGGCAAGGGTGAATAAGCCGGTCGAAGACCCGAAAGTCAGTGAACCGGAGCAACAAACTGCAGCGCCTGAGGCCTCTGTTCCTCAACCATCAAAGCCGGTTCTTGACGTTCCACCAGAAACCCCCGGCTCTTCCATTGATCAAGAAAACGATGACCCTTTGAATATTGAAACATCAAGCCTAGTTAAAACGGCCGAGACAACTGATAATGACGTGGTGAATACCAACACCGGCTTTAGAGAGACGGGAAGGCCTACTGTCTTGGCCAAGCATTATGCTAAGGAGGAATACATTGAATGGCGAAAATTGAGATTTGATGTCGCCAACTACTCCCACTGTTGGTGATGTATATTCTGGTTATCTCAGTCAAGTACACACCAGCCGTGATCTTGAAGTTGACATGGTGAAGCAGATGCACCAAAAATTTGAGGTATGAGCTCCTTCTTTATTGAGTTATGCACATCATGTCAGCCCCCAAGTCTACTGTTTATGATGTAATTGAATATGTTGTAGACTTAGCTTAACCATGAGTGTAAACAATACCCATTGATAGAACCCTTCAAAATCTGGCTTACACCATCCGGGTTAAAACTGATCTGTAACGATTTAGCACTGAACCCATAGCCCCCAAGGGCCGGTCTAATCAGCATGAATGAGTCGGTCCTTTGTATCCTTATATAAAGTAGAACTTACTTGTGTTGCCCTCATGAACCAGCTGTGACCATTTGCAGCACAACCGGGTCACCATAAAGTAGTAAAAATACAAGCAATATGCATTAGCCCCCAAGTGCCAAGTACTCTTGCTCGCAAAGTGCTTGGGACTTTATTCACATAAGCCGTTGCATGAGTAATTTTTTCGGCAGGCATTAGCCCCCAAGTGCCAAGTACTCTTGCTCGCAAAGTTCTTAGGACTTCATGTTTGTAATCCAAACCTGAATCATGATTTTGAACCGGTGTATGTGTAGGACACCGCTGCTTAACTTGAATCACAATTAACTGATGTGAAAGCTCGGCTGAAACAGTAAGAATCAGAGACCCGGAAGGCCCACTCAAAATTCTAGTTTAGCGTGGCTGAAACAGAGAAACTGAAAAACCAGCTTTGAAGTTGAAAGAAGCGCCTGGGCCGAAGAGAAGACTGCCTTGATACAACGAGCTGAGAAGGCGGAGGCGACTCTTGAGGAAGTGACCACTAAACTTACCGGCTTAAAACGCCATGTGTCTCAGATGGTTTCTGCTATCTTTGGTCAAATTTGAATATCTTCCTTGATGATATAACCCGCCTGTAATCCATCCATGATTAATATTCAGTTCCCAGGAACACCAACTTTAACCAAGAGATGCTTGTGAAGCTGAAGGCGGTTTACACACTTGTTGAGCAGCTCTATACCGGGACTCAATGCGCACTGGCCACCATTTCTCCGGCTAATCAAGCACTGACTCTCTTGGTTGATGTCTTGAGGAAGTTGTCTATTCTGCCTAAGAGCTTTGGCCAGATGAAGCGATCATCTGCAAGAGTCGGTGTTGTGAGAGCTTTGAGCGGGCTAAAGCATGGCTACCAGAACTAGACCCGTCTGATATATCAACCGGGTATCCAAGCTTGAAAGAGGATGGCACTCTGTTTGACAAGAAAGACTTCGCCGCCTGTGTGAAGGAAATACGTCCCCTGGCCAGTCTGATTGCCAATGAAACAGATCTTTCCAGATATCAACTGGCTTATGATTTGGAAAATCAAGAGCTGCCGACGATGTCTTACAAAGTGATGGATCTAATTCCCCCAATTCATAAGCACACTTTTGCTCCTGAAGTTAACCCATCCAAGATTATTGATGATGAAGCTGAATTCCAAGCCTTGAATGGCATTGGCTGGTCATCACCAACCTTCCAGGAAGCAGAGCCGAACGAAGAAGCGGAGAAGGATGATCCAGAAGCATCAGGCCATCAGAGCCAAGAAGATT
This sequence comes from Triticum dicoccoides, assembly GCF_002162155.2. Taxonomy (NCBI): domain Eukaryota; kingdom Viridiplantae; phylum Streptophyta; class Magnoliopsida; order Poales; family Poaceae; genus Triticum; species Triticum dicoccoides. The sequence continues at coordinate 544,239,466 of NC_041385.1, read as the reverse complement.
GATCCGCTGGGCGGTTCATATATTTGATCTTCCAAAAACACTTAATTATTTGGGCTCGTTGAGTCATGTAATAGGCTAGCAAAAACTTTGTTCTGTCGTGCCATCATGCACGTTAATGTTTTGCCCAACACTGTTTGAGCCACCACTTGATAATTATCCTGTTACCCTTATCATAGTGTTGACTTGTGCAGATGAACTTAGGATTATCCTACACATAAGTAAATCACAAGAGCCCTGGCGGTTTACCACCGGGTGGGTCATAATATCTCATATATAACTACTGACAGTCTATAGATGGGGATGGTTTTAGTCATAATTAAATATAACCATAACCAAACAATATCATACCTGTGATATTGAATTGTACTGTCGGTTTACCTGTGCAGTAAGGGTGACAACCCAAAACTTAGAAGCCAATGCTTCCAAGTATTTAATATCATTTGGCGACTTATCGTCTAAAGCCAGGCCGGGTTAACAGAAACCACGGGAATGCTTCAAATATGAGATGTGAGAATTGAGGCTATATGGCCTGAATCACTTAAACCATATGTCAAAAAAGGCATCAAGATGAACCGGAAAATATGTTCAAAAAACCAAGCAAAACAAGAAAACGAGGCTATGCTTCGAATACGAGCAGGAAGTCTGACCAAAAGGTTTATAAATAGCTTTGATTCGAATACGTTCAGGAAGACCACAAGTGGTTTGTGGCATTGCACCTATCAAAAGGGTACCAACAGCTATGATTCGAATATGATCAGGAAGCCCCCTAGTAACCATAAGTTTTGGCATTGCACCGATCAAAGGGGTACCGACAGCTATGATTCGAATACGATCAGGAAGCTCCCTAGTGACCATAAGTTTTGGCATTGCACCGATCAAAGGGGTACCGACAGCTATGATTCGAATACAATTAGGAAGCCCCCTAGTGACCATTGAAGTTATGATGAAAAAGACTCATTATTCTTGAAGATGAAAAGACAGAGGCCTTGCTTTATCAGGGATGCCAACTTTATTATCATCATAATATATACATCTTCAAAATATGTACATCATAAGAGTCGGTGGCTCAATTGTAGTAAGGCCGAAGATGAGTAATATTCCACGGCCAGCGGGTCTCCTCCTCTGACTTACGTGAGTCCTTATGCTCTCGAATATCGATAAGGTAGTATGACCCATTGTTCAAGTTCTTGCTGACCACAAAGGGTCCTTCCCAAGGTGGGGATAACTTGTGCACATCAGTTTGATCCTAGATGAGCCGGAGCACCAAATCACCTTCTTGAAAGGTTCTGGACTTAACCCGGCGGCTGTGGTAACCGCGTAGATCTTGTTGGTAAATCGTCGAGTGAGCCGCCACAAGGTTACGCTCCTCATCTAACAGGTCAAGTGCATCCTGACGTGCTTGTTCATTATTAGCTTCAACATAAGCCGCCACGCGGGGCGAGTCGTGACGGATGTCGCTAGGGAGAACCGCCTCTGCTCCATACACCATGAAGAAAGGCGTGTAACCCGTAGATCTGTTGGGGTAGTATTGATACTCCATAGCACTGAAGGTAACTCCTCCACCAACCAACTTGGCATCCTCTACAAAGGAACCATAAGCCGAGGCTTGATGCCTCTCAAAATTTCTTGATTGGCTCATTCAGCTTGACCATTGGATTAGGGGTGAGCAACGGATGAGACGTCAAGTCAAATATGCTCACGTTGACAAAACTCTTTCAAATCACCCTTGGACAGATTAGTGCCATTATCAGTTATAATATTGTGGGGAAAACCAAAGCGAAAAATCACCTTTTTGATGAATTGAACCGCCGTTGCCGCGTCACACTTACTGACCGGCTCTACTTCAACCCACTTTGTGAATTTGTTAACGGCCACCAAGAGGTGGGTCTTTTTATCCTTGGACCTTTTAAAAGGCCCAACCATATCAAGCCCCCAAACTGCAAACACCCAAGTAATTGGAATCATCCTCAATTCTTGAGCCGGCACGTGAGCGGCGTGAAATTTTTTGACAACCATCACATTTACTGACCAAATCCTCTGCATCAGCATGAGCCGTAAGCCAATAAAAACCATGATGGAAAGCTTTGGCCACGAGAGATTTAGAGCCGACATGATGACCATAGTCGCCTTCATGAATCTCGCGAAGAATTTCACGGCCCTCTTCTAGAGAAACGCAACGCTGAAACGCCCCAATGACGCTGCGATGGTGTAACTCACCATTGGCAATTGTCATTGACTTAGACTGCCGGGTTATCTGCCTGGCCAAAGTTTCATCCTCAGGTAACTCGCCCCGGGTCATATAAGCCAAATATGGGACTGTCCAATCAGGAATAGCATGAAGAGCCGCCACCAATTGTGCCTCCGGGTCAGGAATAGCCAGATCTTCCTCTGTAGGCAATTTGACAGAAGGGTTGTGCTAACATCCAAGAAAATGTTAGGTGGAACCAGCTTACGTTGAGATCTCAATCAGCTTAAGGCGTCAGCCGGCTTACCCTAAACCCTCATTTTTCCTGCGATCAATGTGTTCCACTTGATAACCCTTGAAGTGTCCAGCAATATCGTCAACCTCGCGGCGATAAGCCTCCATGAGTGGGTCCTTAGAATCCCATGTGCCTGAAACTTGCTGAGCCACCAAGTCTGAGTCACCAAAACACCTCACTCGGCTTAAGTTCATCTCCTTAGCCATCCGAAGACCATGGAGCAAGGCTTCATACTCGGCTGCATTGTTAGTACAGGGAAACATCAACCTTAAAACATAACAAAACTTGTCACCTTGAGAGGAAGCTAAGACAACTCCAGCCCCCGAGCCTTCCAGTTGCCTGGACCCATCAAAGTGAATAGTCCAATATGTGTTATCTGGCTTCTCTTCAGGCATCTGCAGCTCTGTCCAATCATTGATAAAATCCACAACTGCTTGAGACTTGATGCCCGTGCGAGGCATATACTTCAAACCATGAGGTGCAAGCTCAATGGCCCACTTGGCTACTCGCCCTGTGGCTTCTCTGTTTTGAATAATATCTCCTAAGGGAGCAGAACTAACCACAGTGATGGGATGACCCAGAAAATATTGTTTAAGCTTTTGACTTGCCATGAACACCCCGTATACGAGCTTCAGCTAGTGCGGATACCTCTGCTTGGACTCAATAAGCACTTCACTGATATATAGTAAACCGGCCGTTGAACCGGATGTTTCTTGCATGCTTCCTTCCGTTCCACCACAATGGCTACATTGACAGCCCGGGTGTCGGTGTCAAAACCGGCGGATCTCGGGTAGGGGGTCCCGAACTGTGCGTCTAGGCGGATGGTAACAGGAGACGAGGGACACGATGTTTTTACCCAGGTTCGGGCCCTCTTGATGGAGGTAAAACCCTACGTCCTGCTTGAATAATATTGATGATGTGGGTTACAAGAGTAGATCTACCACGAGATCAAGGAGGTTAAACCCTAGAAGCTAGCCTATGGTAGGATTGTTGTTCGTCCTACAGACTAAAGCCATCCAGTTTATATAGACACCGGAGAGGGCTAGGGTTACACAGAGTCGGTAACAAAGGTAGGAGATCTACATATCCGTATCGCCAAGCTTGCCTTCCACGCCAAGGAAAGTCCCATCCGGACACGGGACGAAGTCTTCAATCTTGTATCTTCATAGTCTTGGAGTCCGGTCGATGATGATAGTTCGGCTATCCAGACACCCCCTAGTCCGGAACTCCCTCAGTAGCCCCTGAACCAGGCTTCAATGACGACGAGTCCGGCGCGCATATTGTCTTCGGCATTGCAAGGCGGGTTCCTCCTCCGAATAATTTATAGAAGATTGTGAACACCAGGATAGTGTCCGGCTCTGCAAAATAATTTCCACATACCACCGTAGAGAGAATAATATTCACACAAGTTCAATCTGCCGACGTATTCCATGGCGTGACGTCATACCACAACCAAGCCTTTATTTGAAACGTTTTTATTGTACCACTTCAGCGCGTTTAGCGAAGCGGTTTCCTTGGCACGTCTTGTCGAATCAGAGATCGTGTTCCCCTTATTCCGGGATTCCCATCAATACGGACGTGGGTAACCCAACCGCGCCATCAATCGTGACGCTTGGGGGATAAGCGAGTTTTACCAGGCCGGTGGGGACGCGTGTTTCCGTCCGCCCATATAAGGGGATAAAGATCCAACCTTTTTACCTGCGCCGTCTTCCTCCTTGGCTTATCCATCTCTGCGAACTCAAGCTCTAGCGCCCAAGCCCGCACATCTCACCTCAACCTTCTCCAAACATGTCCGGAGCAGGAGTCAAGTGGATGGCCTCCTCCGTCATGGAGGGGCATATCCAGAAGCTGCGCAGCGCCGGATACTTGTCCAGCAACATCGCACATCGGCTCTCCGACGAGGGAGAGCTCATCCCCACCTCTAGGCCCCATGAGAGGGTAGTATTCCTTCCCCATTTCCTCCGCGGACTAGGCTTCCTACTTCATCCCTTTGTCCGGGGGCTCATGTTCTACTACGGCCTAGATTTCCATGATCTGGCCCCGAATTTTATCCTCAACATCTCGGCGTTTATTGTCGTGTGCGAGGCCTTCCTCTGCATCCAGCGCCACTTCGGCTTGTGGCTCAAGACCTTCAGTGTCAAGCCGAAGGTTGTGAAGGGCAGCCAAGCGGAGTGCGGAGGCGCCATGGTGGGCAGGATGTCCCACGTTACGTGGCTGGAGGGCGCCTTTGTGGAAACCATCAAGGGGTGGCAATCGGGGTGGTTCTACATCACCGAGCCGCGTGATCCCGAATGGGCAGCGGCCCCCGAATTCAGATCCGGCATCCCCACACGGGTCACCTCCTGGAAAGAGAGCGGCCGGATTTGGGGCGATTCGGAGGAGCTGACTGGACTCCAAGCCTGCGTCCAAAAGCTGGTGGACAAGAAGCTCAAGCTTGTCAACGTAGTCCAGGTCATGCTCATCCGCCAGATTCTCCCGTGCCAACGAAGGGGCTTCAATATGTGGGTGTTCGATCCGGCGCAGCACTAGACTTTGAATGGGCTCTTCGACACTATGTACGAAGAGGTCTGGAAGGTGCTGTTCAAGGGCGCCGAGGCTCCCGCATCCGCTACCGAAGATCGCAGATTCAGCTCGCAGCGTCTAGCTGACGAGGTAAGTGATATTGTCCTTTACGGGACGCTTGTTATTCATAGTTTGACTCTATGCGGGATCTAAACTCCCTTTCCTTTGACAGGACTGGCTAAAGAAGGCCGCACAGGCTATCTGTCCGGCCCAATTGCCAGAGGACCCAGCTGACGCCCGCCTAACGGGGCTGCTGGCTCCGGCACCCCACGTGGTGCCAGAGAAGAAGGCCAAGAAGAAGGCCACGGGGACTCAGAAGAGTTCCCGTTTTCAGGTGCTATCGGACGATGAATCCGAGGCCGACTCCTCCCACCAAGGCGAGGAGGAGAAGAAGAAAGCCTCTCCCCCAGCGGGGGAAGGGAAGAAAAGGAAGCCCTCCCCAACAAGGGAGGCCGAAGGGTCCAAGAGGGGAAAAACTCTTCCCCCGGACTGTTCCGCCAACGCCAGTGACGACGAAGAGGACTGGCCTCCAAGGGCCAAGCCCCTGGCGAGATCGTAAGTATCCGGACTCCCGAATAACTTCAAGGTTTTCGTTTTCCGCCACATTATGTCTTTCTAATGCCGCAAACAACCCTGCAGTCCACCTAAGGATGATCTCCCCACTTCGTCGAGCGGGTCCTTAGGGGCGTCGGATATGGATTCTCTTCCGACTGCCTCCACTCCCCATGATGCGGACGATGCCAAGGTGGGATCCCAGGAAGGGACCCACCAGGAGGAGAGGGCCCCAGAGGTGTCGCAGGATAACCTCCCGGACTTTGCACCGGACTCAGCCCCGGAACCCATAGTGGCTCCGGAGTCCGGCGGGCGACCCCTTCGTAAGAAGGGCAAGACAGCGACGCCGGCTGCCTCCGTCTAACCGGAAGTGCCGGATAATTTGCTGGAGGCGCTCAACGGCGCCTCCATCGAAGAGGAACACCGCACTGTTATGAGTGTGGTGATTCAGAAGGTTCAGCTCGCCAAGAGCGGGCTGACCGAAGCTTGCAGCAGCCTTCTAACAGGCTTTGAGGTAAGAATTTCAATATATGTAAAATGGTACCGCATAGACAGTAGCCCCTGATGCTCGGTTCGGTGTTTGGAAAGAAAAGCCGGACTGAGGATCTTCAGAAAGATAAACGCAGGAGTCATGAAAATATGTCAATATGGGATTGCAGGCTGTGCTACTGACCTCTGTCGCACTGACTGCGGAGGTCAAAACTTTGAAGGAAAACCTCGAGCGGTCCGAGAACGAGCTCGGCCATGCCAAGAAGCAGCTCGAGGAAAAAGAAGGTGAGTAATACCTTATGAAAATTGTACCTTACAGAAAAGGATTTGGTTGCAAGAAAAATGACAAGGATAACTGGGGTATTGCAGAGGCCACGAACGAGGTGGCGACCCTGAAGGAGGCGGTGGCCGCGGCCGAACACAATGCGGCTGCGGAGCGCACCGAGCAAGAGAAACAGGAGGCGCGGGTGGCGGAGGTACAGCAAGAGCTCCAGGATCTCGTGAAGAAACACGAGAGCCTGGAGCGTGACTCGAAGACTCGAGAGTCTGAGCTTGCAACGGCTCTTGAGAGTGCCAAAGCCGCTAAGGCCGAAGCCTACAAGGCCCTCCAGGAGATAGAGGCGGTGAAGAAAATAGCAGCGGGTAAGGCATTTTTCATGGAAAGTAAGCATGTGAGTGTTAATTACCTGTCGCTTACCCGAGTTCGGAGCTCTCCAGGAGCGTTCGTAGATCTTCCCCGCAGCGTGTCCGATGCTGCCGCATTCTACCGGGCCGAGGAGGGGAGCTCAACGGAGAAGGTCTTCTGGTCTCAGTATGCTGAGGCCGGACGTCCGGTGCCCCTTAGTGACCAGCTGAAGCAGCTGGTCGAGCTCCACAAGGCGGCCGAACAAGCCATGAAGGGCCTCATAGTTCGGCTGTGGCCTAAGGAGGCTATGCCTGGGAGCTACTTCGGCCTGGTGCGGCGGCTGGTGGACGCGTGCCCGTGGGTTGAAGTTATCAAGCACTCCGCCTGTATCGAGGGTGCGCGTCGGGCCCTTGCCCGCGCAAAGGTGCACTGGGGCAAGATGGATGCCCAGAAGCTTGTGACGGACCCCCCCACCAGAGGGCAAGGAGCATCGCACGCCCAAGATGTATTATAGGAGTGTGTTGAAGGGCGCCCGCACTATTGCGGGTGAGTGCTCCAAAGATGTAATATTTGAGTAGACTCGCATTTTGTTATCCTGTGTGCTGAAAACTTGGTTCATATGCGCTAAGCAACGCTTGTTAATTTAAAACATTACCTTCTGTGCGGCTGTTTATCAAATCTGAGAGATGGCAAGTCATCGGCTTCAGCCCCCATGCCACGAGTGCTGGGGTGTTCGGGATAAACTCGAGCGCTCTTGTTCCCATTTTTGGGTCCATCTAGGGAGGCGCTCAACACAACGAACAAGGCAACCGGACTTATAATGCTTGAACACTCTCACTTAGCCATAGAATTCTATAATTTTAAATTTCGGCGAAGCCCTTAGTTTTCGGAAGGCCGAATTTGGGGCGCTATCCACGCCTTGGCCGGACAGAATCCGGCTCCTCGCTCGAAGCGGCATAAGTCTTTAGGGACTCGCAAAGAACCTCTCGAACAGCGACCAGCTCTCGCCTCATCATGACGGTCAGTTTTAGCTTTCTCCACTGAGGCGTTAACCCAGCTCAACTGGGGCGCAATCGCAGTGGTTCTCCCAGTGCTACCTTAGCCGATAAAACGGAACGTAAGGTACCAAAACATGGGAGCCGGGCAAACCCAACTATTGACCCAAGAACATGATTCGGAGCCGATGCATATAATGCTATAAGTTCGGGGTGCCGCACTTGTGAAAGTGTTCGGACTTATCACACCATAACGAGGGAAACATAAGCCCCTGGTGTATTTAGCCGTACCAAAACGTATGGATGCAACATGTCATAGATGAACATATGTGTAAGAAAGAAATGCAATTGGAAGCAAAAATGTGCTGCATTGCTTTATTCAAATAAAAACTGTTGTAAGTGCAGGATGATACAAGTGGTGCGGTAAGCAAGGGATGGGACTGTTTAACATGTCCTCCTCCAGGGGTAGGCTACGGAATAATGCATAAAACAGATTTAATGCTCATAATGGAGACCACCTGGATTTTCATTGTAGCCTTTCTCCTTCCCTGGCTGTTGTATCGTGGGTTCGGCATGTCTGCTGCCGGACAGGGCCTCTGACGAACGGAGTCCTGTAGGTAAAAAATAAAAGGAAAAGAAAAAGAAACGACACACTTAAGAGCCCCTGGTGCGGTTGAGCCGCAGTTTGGGCTTATCGTGGTCGAGCCCCTTGCCCCATGCCCATGGTATCTTCAGAGCATAATGGAGTACGCGAAGGATCTGACTTAATGTTTTACAGGGGCTGGGGTTGGGGCCGCACTGCTACGCGTGCTCGGAACGTGCCAGGTGGTCGTGTTGTAGGTTACTCCGGGCACACTTAGCTGTGTCCGGCCGCTTAGCAGCTGGACTCGAGAATTGCCTTAAAAGGCTGCTTTGTACTTCTGCCGCGAGAGCCGCTGTATGTTCCTCCGTTTGGAGGGAGCGTTCAGTGTTTCCGTTGACCGTGATGACTCCTCTAGGACCTGGCATCTTGAGCTTGAGGTATGCGTAGTGCGGCACCGCGTTGAACTTTGCGAACGCGGTACATCCGAGCAAGGCATGATAGCCATTACGGAAAGGGACTATGTCGAAGATTAACTCCTCGCTTCGGAAGTTATCCGGGGATCCGAAGACCACTTCCAGTGTAACTGAGCCTGTACAATTGGCTTCTACACCTGGTATGACACCTTTAAAGGTCGTCTTGGTAGGTTTAATCCTTGAGGGGTCTATGCCCATTTTGCGCATCGTGTCCTGATAAAGCAGGTTTAGGCTGCTGCCGCCGTCCATCAGGACTCTGGTGAGATGAAATCCACCGACGATTGGGTCTAGAACCAATGCAGCGAACCCACCATGGCGAATGCTAGTGGGGTGGTCCCTTCGGTCAAAGGTGATCGGGCAAGAGGACCATGGAATGAACTTCGGGGCAACTGGCTCCATCGCGTATACATCCCTGAGTGCACGCTTCCGCTCCCTTTTGGGTATGTGCGTGGCATATATCATGTTCACCGTCCGCACCTGTGGGGGGAAACCCTTCTATCCTCTATTGTTCGGCGGTCGGGTCTCTTCCTCGTCGTCGCTATGTAGCCCCTTGTCGCTGTTTTCGGCAATTAACTTGCCCGCCTGCTTGAACACCCAACAGTCCCTATTGGTGTGGTTAGCTGGCTTTTCAGGTGTGCCATGTATCAGGCACAAGCGGTCGAGAATTCGGTCCAAATTGGACGGACCCTGAGTTGTTCTTTTGAATGGCTTTTTCCGTTGACCGGGTTTAGAGCCTCTGAATCCGGCATTGACTGTCGTATCCTCACTGTTATCGCCGTTAATGCGGCGTTTGTTTTTGTTGCGACGCGACCTGCCACTACGGTCCTTGATATCCGGACTGCCAGAATTTTTGATGAGGTTGTTGCTGCGTGCTAGCCAGCTGTCCTCACCCGCACAGAAGCGGGTCATGAGTGATGTAAGGGCTGCAATGGATTTCGGCTTTTCCTGTCCCAGGTGCCGGGCAAGCCACTCGTCGCGGATGTTATGCTTGAAGGCCGCGAGGGCCTCGGCATCCGGACAGTCGACGATTTGGTTTTTCTTGGTTAAGAACCGTGTATAGAATTGTCTGGCCGATTCGTCTGGCTGCTGAATTATGTGGCTTAGGTCATCTGCATCTGGTGGTCGCACGTACGTGCCTTGGAAGTTATCGAGGAATGCGGCTTCCAGGTCCTCCCAACTCCCGATTGACTCTGCTGGCAAGTTGTTAAGCCAGTGTCGGGCTGGTCCTTTAAGTTTGAGTGGGCGATATTTGATGGCGTGGAGATCGTCTCCGCGGGCCATGTGGATGTGGAGGAGATAGTCCTCGATCCAGACCGCGGGGTCCGTTGTGCCCTCATAAGATTCAATATTGACGGGTTTAAACCCTTCGGGGATTTGATGATCCATTACCTCATCTGTGAAGCACAGTGGATGTGCGGCGCCTCTGTACTGGGCGATATCGCGACGGAGCTCAAAAGAGCTTTGTTTGTTGTGTTCGGCCCGGCCGGACTTACTGTGTCTGGGGTGAGGGTGATCGTCACGTATTGTGGGGCGCCCACATGATCCATAGATCGATCTTGATTGTCTTGCCTTATCCTCCAATATGTCTCGCAGGTCCGGAGTGTTCCCCTGTGGCCTTGTGCTTTTCGAGCGATGCCGGGGTACGGGTCTAGTGAAGGGCCTTGAGGCCTCTCTGTCGCGACCACGGGGTGGTCGATCAGCCGTATTGTCTCCTGGTGAAGCGGGATCATATGCCTCCACCTCTAATCGGGGGAGCAGCTTACGTTTGGGGTAGCTTTTGGAGGGGCGTTCGAGTTCATGCTCTTCGGCCGCGAGGACTTCGGTCCATCTGTCGGCTAGCAGATCTTGATCAGCTCTAAGCTGCTGCTGCTTTTTCTTGAGGCTGTTTGCCATGGCCATAAGCCTGCGTTTGAAATGCTCCTATTCGACGGGATCCTCAGGCATGACGAATTCGTCATCGTCGAGGCTTGCCTCGTCTCCGGAGGGAGGCATATAGTCCTCTACCTCTTCTTCAGCCGCTCTCTCATGAGGGCTGGCGTCCCCCTCCTCCTGTGCTGGATCTTGATGAAGTGGGTTGTCTTCGGCTCTATCCGGTGTATTATTGTCTCCGGTGCCGGAATCCTCATTCTTGCTATGGCGGGATTTAGAGCGGCGCCGCTGACGCCGGCGCTTGGGCTGTTTCTTGGAGGGGTCATCCTCCGCTATTCCTTCGCCATTCCCATCCTTTGGGATGTCCACCATGTATACGTCGTATGAAGAGGTGGCTTTCCAGTGCCCGGTGGGCGCTGGTTCTTGGTCGTCTCCGGCATCGTCGTCCATACCGTCGATGTCCTCAGAGTCGTAATCTAGCATGTCGGTTAGATCATCGACAGTGGCTACCAAGTGGGTGGTGGGTGGGCTCTGAATTTCTTCGTCATCCGCATCCCAACCGTCCTGGCCGCAGTCCGGCCAGGCCTCTCCTGATAACGAGAGGCACTTTAGCAAACTCAAGATGTCGCCAAATGTGAGTTTTGAAAGATGTCCGCCGCGGTGAACTCCATGATCGGCGCCCAATCGGATTCGACTGGAGGGGGCGCAGGAGGACCGGAGTCCGGCAAGGAGTCCGGCACCTCGGAGTCACGAGCTTCATGGGGGACAAGATCGGTGTTCGGCTCTATCGCCGTAGAGGTTGCAGCCCCCGAGGTGGTGTCTAGCCATCCATCCTTGGTCTGCGCAGCCGGCTCCGAGTCGAAGATCGGAGCGGGTTCGAGTGCGGCCTCCAGGGTACTGCTGCAGAGCTAAATCATGCCCATCATGACAGTACGGCACGCTCGGCTGTGGCTCGAATCCGTCGAGGATCAAGTCCCCGCGGATGTCAGCCGTGAAGTTCAAACTTCCAAATCTGACCTGACGGCCAGGGGCGTAGCCTTCGATCTGCTCCAGCTGGCCAAGCAAATTGGCCCGCAGTGCGAAGCCGCCGAATACGAAGATCTGTCCGGGGAGGAAGGCCTCACCCTGGACGGCATCGTTGATGATGATCGAAGAAGCCATCGAGCCTATCAGTGACGACACAGAGGAACTCTCAATGAAAGCACCAATGTCGGTGTCAAAACCGGCGGATCTCGGGTAGGGGGTCCCGAACTGTGCGTTTGGGCGGATGGTAACAGGAGACGAGGGACACGATGTTTTTACCCAGGTTCGGGCCCTCTTGATGGAGGTAAAACCCTACGTCTTGCTTGATTAATATTGATGATGTGGGTTACAAGAGTAGATCTACCACGAGATCAAGGAGGCTAAACCCTAGAAGCTAGCCTATGGTATGATTGTTGTTCGTCCTACAGACTAAAGCCATCCGGTTTATATAGACACCGGAGAGGGCTAGGGTTACACAGAGTCGGTTACAAAGGTAGGAGATCTACATATCCGTATCGCCAAGCTTGCCTTCCACGCCAAGGAAAGTCCCATCCGGACACGGGACAAAGTCTTCAATCTTGTATCTTCATAGTCTTGGAGTCTGGCCGATGATGATAGTTCGGCTATCCGGACACCCCCTAGTCCGGAACTCCCTCACCGGGCATTAGCAGTCACATATAGTAACAGCGGCTCCTTACCAATAGGAGCAGCAAGGACTGTTGGCTCAGCTAGCTATTTTTTCAAAGCTTCAAACGCGTCATTAGCAACATCACTCCATACAAAGTCATCTGTTTTCTTTTGGTACAGTGGCATGGCCTTCTCACCCAACCGGCTTATGAACCGGCTTAAAGCAGTAATACGACCACCAGACGCTGAACATCATTGATACATGACGACTTTGTCAGGGAGGTAATGGCTTTGATCTTCTCCCGGATAGCCTCAATGCCTCTAATAGAAACCAAAAAACCCAAAAGCTTGCCTGCTGGCACACCAAAAATGCAATTGGTCGGGTTAAGCATCATATTGTAGACCCGAAGATTGTTGAAGGTCTCCTTCAAATCATCCATCAAAGTTTCCTTCTCCCTGGATTTTACCATAATATAATCCACATAAGCATGAACATTGCGCCCAATCTGACTATGAAGACAATTCTGCACACATCGCTGGTAAGTCGCCTGGGCAATCTTGAGCCCAAAAGGCATAGATACATAGCAGAAGGCTCCAAAGGGAGTAAGAAAAGCTATCTTCTCCTGGTCCTTAACTGCCATCTTGATCTGATGATAACCAGAGTAAGCATCCAAAAAACTCAAACACTCACAACCCGCCGTAAAATCAATGATTTGATCAATACAAGGAAGAGCAAAAGGATCAGCCGGACAAGCCTTGTTTAAGTCCGTGTAATCCATGCATACGCCAAGTGTCATTCTTCTTAAGCACCAGCACTGGATTAGCCAACCACCCGGGATGAAAGACTTCAACAATGAACCCAGGCGCAAAGAGCCGGGAAACTTCTTCACCAATGGCTTTACGCCTCTCCTCATTGAAACGATGAAGGAATTGTTTGATCGGTTTAAACTTTGGATCAATATTAAGAGTGTGCTCAGCGAGTTCCCTCGATACACCCGGCATGTCAGAAGGTTTCCATGCATAGATGTCCCGGTTCTCATGGATGAACTCGATGAGCGTGCTTTCCTATTTAGGATCCAGGTTAGAGCTCATACTGAACTGCTTGGATGAATCGCCAGGAACAAAGTCAACTAGCTTAGTATCATCAGCCGACTTAAACTTCAAGACTGGATCATGCTCTGTAGTTGGCTTTTTCAAAGACGTCATATCCGCTGGGTCAACATTGTCTTTGTAAAATTTAAACTCCTCTGCTGCACAGACAGACTCAGCATAAGCAGCGTCACCTTCTTCACACTCCAAAGCTATTTTCCTACTTCCATGCACCGTGATGGTTCCCTTGTAACCCGGCATCTAGAGCTGCAAATAAACATAACAATGTCGTGCCATGAACTTAGCATAAGTCGGCCGTCCAAACAGAGCGTGGTACGGGCTTTTGATCTTGACCACTTCCAAGGTTAACTTCTCGGCCCTGGAATTGTGCTCATCTCCAAAGGCCACTTCGAGCTCAATCTTGCGTATAGGGTACGCCGACTTACTAGGCACCACTCCATGGAAAACGGTATTGGACGGCTTAAGATTTTTATCGGTTAACCCCATGCGACGGAAAGTATCATAATAAAGGATATTAATGTTGCTTCCTCCATCCATGAGTACCTTAGTGAATTTGTATCCACAAACTTGAGGCGCCACCACCAAAGCCAAATGGCCTGGATTATCATCTCGGGGCGGGTGATCCTCTCGGCTCCACATAATGGGTTGCTCAGACCATCACAAGTAATGGGGAACTACCGGCTCAACGGTGTTCATAGCCCTCTTGTGGAGCTTCTGGTCCCGCTTGCATAAACTCATGGTGAAGACGTGGTACTGCCTGCTATTCAACTGCTTGGGATGACTTTGATATCCAGACTGCTGCTGCTGACCCCCGGACCAGATTGCTAATTGTAACGCCCTGATTGCCTTGATAGTTTTGATGACCCTAGAAGCCAAAATTAGAACCGCCACCTCCATAACCCGGGTCATGAGAACTGCCACCACGAGAACCTGAGCCGCCGCCTGGCCCATGGTTTTTTTGGAATAAATTAGAATTTTTGAAAGCCCTCATGATTGTACAATCTTTCTAAAGGTGAGTGGACGGCCTCTCCTTCGTACCATGCTTTGGGCAGGGATCATTCAGCAACTGCTCAAGAGTGGGACTTGATCCACTTGTCTTAGGAGGTGGCCTCCCCTTACGACGCTGACCATTATTCTGCTATTATTGGTATTAGCCACAAAATATGAGTTGCCATCAGCCTTGCACTTGCTGTTGACCCCCTGACTCGCCGGGTTATGATGCGGACCCTTGGCATTGCCACTCTTCTTTCCCTTTCCTGTCTTTCCATCATCAGACTTGGGGTCCTTGGTACCATCAGAGTCGGCATATTTAATTAGAGCGGCCATCAGCTGCCCCATATCATTGCAATCGCGCTTGAGCCGCCCCAGCTTCTGCTTAAGAGGCAAAAATGGCAATTTTTCTCTAACATTAGAACTGCAGAGCCGGCATTGATTTTGTCAGATGAGTGTATAATAGCCTTGACCCGGTGCACCAAATGGGTCATTGATTCACCTTCCTCTTGGGCACAAGCAGATAAATCCACAATTGACATGGGTTGTTTGCATGTATCTTTAAAGTTCTGGATAAACCGGGCCTTCAGCTCACCCCATGACCCGGTGGAGTTGGCAGGCATCCCTTTTAACCAAGTACGGGTCGTCCCATCCAGCATCATGGTGAAGTATTTAGCACACGCGGCATCGCTAACCTCCAATAGTTCCATGGCCATCTCATGACTCTCAATCCACGCTTAGGGGGTAAGTCGGCTGTGTAGTTAGGCACCTTACGAGGTCCTTTGAAATCCTTGGGCAAATGCTCATTACGCGGAGCCAGCACCAAATAGGGTACACCTATAGTTCTAGAGGTCACACCTGCCTCCAGTGAAGCTGTTTGATAAACCGGAAGGGGCAGGTGAGCCGCCCGCTGAGCCGCCTGCTCAGCCTCCTAACGCACTCTATCCTGAATGACCAAGTCATGAGCTCCATCACACGCTGGATCATGCCCACGTGGCTGGTTAGTGCTTGAAACGGACGGTGAGTCCATGTGTCTGCTATAACTCCGACTTGGGCGAGGGGTCGAATGAATCCTATCTCGACTGTAAGAATATGCCTGCTGATGCACCAATGCTGTTTGAAGAAGCTCCCTAGCTCTTCGTGTGTCGACAGCTCCTAGAGAATCGCCTTCTACTGGGAGAGCTGCCAAACGTGTTGCTGCAGCGATCATATTATCCAAAGGGTTGGAATAATGACCCGGTGGTGTTGGCACATGCTGAGGCGGGGTATTATTCAAATGAGGTGGCTCCGTCGTGCGCGGTTGAGCCGGCACTCCTGACCCAGTTGAGGGAGTCCTAGATTAAGGGGTCCTCGGAAGGCCGGACTATTAACACGGGCCGGATTGTTGGGCTATGAAGATACAAGATAGAAGATTTCCTCCTGTGTCCGGATGGGACTCTCCTTGGCGTGGAAAGCAAGCTTGGCGATTCAGATATGTAGATTCCTTTCTCTGTAACTGACTTTGTACAACCCTAGTACCCTCCGGTGTCTATATAAATCGAAGGGTTTAGTCTGTAGAGGCAATCATAATCATAATCACATAGGCTAGACTTCTAGGGTTTAGCCATTATGATCTTGTGGTAGATCAACTCTTGTAATACTCATATTCATCAAGATCAATCAAGCAGGAAGTAGGGTATTACCTCCATAGAGAGGGCCCGAACCTGGGTAAACATCGTGTCCCCCGCCTCCTATTACCATTAGCCTTAGACACACAGTAGGGGACCCCATACCCGAGATCCGCCGGTTTTGACACCGACATTGGTGCTTTCATTGAGAGTTCCACTGCATCGTCACCAAAAGGTTTGATGGCTCCGTCAATCATCTACAACAAAGCAGTCCAGGGGGAGGTTTTCCTCCCCGGACAGATCTTCGTATTCGGCGGCTTCGCACTGCAAGCCAACTCGCTTGGTCATCTGGAGCAGATCGGCAGCTATGCCCTTGGCCATCGGGTCATATTTGGTAGCTTGAATTACGTGGCCGATATCCGTGGAGACTTGATCTTTGATGGATTCGAGCCCATGATGGATGCTCCTTGCCACCACAATGAACATGACCTAAATCTATCATCGAACTGTGCTCAGAAGATGGCACCTATAACCGCTCTGACCCTAGATCTAGAGCAGATTGTGCCATCCGAGGACGGGATGCTCAACCCCGCCACGGAAGCCGCAGACTCAGCGGCGTTGGAGCCACACACAGATCCAACCTTGATCAGGGCCTGTGTCATCAGAACCTCGGATCCATCTTCGACCATAAGTTCTGAACCGCGTACATCCGCGCCCATCAAACCTAATCAGGCGCCAATCGTCGAGTTCAGCTCCGTGGACATCTTCCGGCACTCACCTTTAGGCGATGTGCTAAACTCACTAAAAGCCCTCTCCTTGTCAGGATACTCTCAGCCGAACTATATCCGGCTTGAATTGGAAGCCAATGACGGAGAATTTCGCTTCCCACCCACCACCCACTGCATAGCCACTTTCGAAGACTTAACCGACATGCTTGATTACGACTCCGAAGACATCGACAGTATGGACGACGATACCGGAGAGGAGCAGGCACAGAAACCACCGCTTATAGGGCGCTGGACAGCCACCTCCTCGTATGATGTATACATGGTGGACACACCCAAAGAAAACAACAGCGACAATGAGAAGGATCCAGTCGAGGATAAACCTCCTGGGATACTGCAGAAACACTAACGTCAGCGGCGCCGCTCTAAACCACGCCGAAGATAATGAAGACCCCGTTGAGCCAACCTCCGAACAGGACGAACGGGAAGACGGGCGAGTTAGCCCTGATGAACAGGCCCTTAACAAAGACTCAGAGGACAATAATTACCTTCCGCTCTCCGAGGACAAGGTGAGCCTCGGCAATGAAGACTTTATCGTGCCTGAGGAGCCCGTCGATCAGGAGCGCTTTAAGCGGCGGCTAATAGCCACTGCAAGGAGCCTGAAAAAGAAGCAGCAGCAGCTCCAAGCTAATCAAGATCTGATCAACGATAGATGGACTAATGTCCTAGCAGCCGAAGAATACGGCCTCAAGCGCCCAACCAAAAGTTACCTGAAGTGCAAGTTCTTACCCCAATTCGATGACGAGGCACTGGAGCCCGTCCTACAAACGCATAATGTGGCTGATCGACCACCACGTGGCGGGGACAAGGCGACACCTCGAGCTGAACACCGGCCCGCACTACCGTGCTGTAAGAACAAAAACACAACAGCTTGGGGATACACATATGACCTGCGGCATGACCTGGAAAATAGAGCAGGTCAGACCAGAACGATCTATGGATCGTGGGGGCGTGCCCTGATGCGCGATAATGGCCACCCGGCCACACATGACGAATATAATCACGTCCGAGCCGAAAACCACAGACGAACTCCATCCGAGCTACGTCACGACTTGGCCCGATATAGAGGCGCTGCACACCCCCTTCGCTTCACTGATGAGGTAATGGAACATGAATTCCTGGAGGGGTTTAAACCCGTGAACATCGAGTCATATGATGGGACAATAGACCCCATGGTGCGGATTTAGGACTTTCTTCTCCATATTCATATGGCCCGTGGTAACAATCTTCATGCCATCAAATACCTCCCGCTAAAACTCAAGGGACCATCTCGGCACTGGTTGAACAGTCTACCAGAAAATTCCATTGGCAGCTGGGAAGATTTGGAAGACGCCTTCCTCGACAACTTCCAAGGTACATATGTCCGACCTCCGGATGCCGATGACCTAAGTCACATAGTTCAACAGCCCGGAGAGTCAGCCAGGAAATTCTGGACTAGGTTCTTAACTAAAAAGAACCAGATCATCGATAGTCCGGATGCCGAAGCCCTAGCGGCCTTTAAATATAGCATCCGTGATGAATGGCTCGCCCGACACCTCGGCCAAGAAAAGCCGAAGTCCATGGCAGCCCTCATGACGCTTATGACCCGCTTTTGCGCGGGCGAGGATAGCTGGCTAGCCCGTAGCAATAACAATGCAAGCGAACCTGACACTTCTGAAGCCAGAAACAACAACGACAAGCCTCGACGCAACAGACACAAGCAACAAAGCAATGGTGACAACAACGAAGACACAGCGGTCAACGCCGGATTCAGTAGCTCTAAGTTCGGTCAGCGCAAGAAGCAATATAAAAGAAACAATCTGGGCCCGTCCAGTTTTGACTGCATACTCGATTGTCCATGTCAAATCCACGACACTCCTGATAAACCAGCCAATCATAGCAACAGAGAGGGTTGGGTTTTTAAATAGGCCGGCAAGTTAAATGCCGAGAACAAGGAGAAGGGGTCACAAAGCAAGGACAATGACGAGGAGCCCCGGCCACTGAACAAAGGGGGACAGAAGAAGTCCCCCTCCCCCAAGTTAAAATGGTGAACATGATATACGCTACCCATATCCCCAAGAGGGAGTGCAAGCGCGTTCTCAGGGACGTCTACTCGATAGAGCCGGTCGCCCCAAAGTTCAACCCATGGTCATCCTGCCCGATCACCTTCGATCGTAGGGACCACCCGACCAGTATCTGTCATGGCGATTCGGCCACACTGGTCCTCGACCCAATCATTGATGGGTTCCATCTGACGCGAGTCCTCATGGACGGTGGCAGCAGTCTAAACCTACACTATCAGGATACAATGTGCAAAATGGGTATCGATCCCTCAAGGATCAAGCCCACAAAAACCACCTTTAAAGGTGTCATACCAGGTGTAGAGGCCCGCTGCACGGGCTCAATCACACTAGAAGTGGTCTTCCGATCCCCGAACACTTTCCAAAGTGAAGGGTTGATCTTCGATATCGTCCCCTTTTGCAGCGGCTATCATGCACTGCTCGAACGAACCGCAATCGCTCAATTCAATGTGGTGCCACACTATGCTTATCTCAAACTTAAGATGCCCGGACCACGCGGTGTCATAACAGTCAATGCAAACACGAAACGCTCCCTTCGTAAGGAGGAGCACACCGCTGCCCTCGCAGCAGAAGTACAGAGCGGCCTTTTTAGGCAGAACCTTAATTCGGCGGCCAAGCTCCTGGACACTGTCAAGCGAGTCCGAACTACTCCGCAGCAGGACAGTCCAGCTCGTCAAGAGCTTGACTAGCAATTCGGCCTCTGTCCCAGTCCCGAACAAACGGCGGCGTTCGTACCGCGCGTACATAATTACGCACTCAAAATACCGTGGGCATAGACGGAGGCACAACTAGATCGTAGTCCACAATATGGCTCGACCTATCCTGGACCCACATACTTTCACTTTTTCTTTTTCTTTTTCAGGCTTCTTTTTCCAGGCTTTTCCTGATGACCTGATTGTCCGACCTATCAAGGGACGGACACACCAAGACGGCAAGAAGCTTGGACGTATAAGGGAATTTCTAGGTGGTCTCTTTAAACGATCGTTATGCCTGTTTTAAAGACCCACATGCAGCTCTCCCTTGGTCGGGGCATGTTAAATAGCCCTGTTTGCTGCACTACTTGTACAAATACGCTTTGACGTATTAATCAAATTACAATGGAAAATAGTTTGCGGCCCAATTTCTGCGGCATTAGCCTATTTCTTCATTTTTCCTTTTTGATATTTTTATTTTTGGATCCTTACACTTTGGTACGTCTTAATTCGCCAAGGGCTTCATTATGCTCGATACTACGGCAACAAAGTACGAAAACTTTTTACAGTACAGTTCGGCACCCCGAACTTATAGCATTATATGCATCGGCTCCGAATCATGACTTTGGTCAATAGTTGGGTTGCCCAGCTCCTGTGCTTACTACCTTACGTTCCGCTATATTGGCTAGGGTAGTAAAGGGAGAACTACTGCGATCGGCTCGGATATAGTGGTTTACTCCTACGGGCCTTAAGTCGCCCTTGGGCCTTGGGCCCTTGTGTGTGAACCGCCATCTTCAATATCCTCATGGGCTTCATATCATGAATCGCCATAGGTATAACCCGGCCCCTCCTGGGCGGGTCATACCTAATAGTTATATCCCCAAAAAGATGGCTTCCTCTCTCTCTCTCTCTCTTTCTCTCTTGATTGTCAATACAATGGTCTCCTGGAGATCCATATGATGTTAGTCTTTTTGTGGTGTGTTTGTTGGGATCCGATGAACTTTGAGTTTATGATTAGATCTATGTTTTTATCCATGAGAGTTATTTGAGTCTTCTTTGCTCTCTTATATGCATGATTGCTTATAGCCTCGTATTTCTTATCCAATATTTGGGTTTTGTTTGGCCAACTTGATCTATTTATCTTGCAATGGGAAGAGGTGCTTTGTAATTGGTTCGATCTTACGGTGCTTGATCCCAGTGACAGAAGGGGAACCGACACGTATGTATCATTGCTATTAAGGATAACAATTTGGGTCTATTTCTACATAAATACATCTTGTCTACATCATGTCATCGTTCTTATTGCATTATTCTGTTTTTCCATGAACTTAATACACTAGATGCATGTTGGATAGCGGTTGATGTGTGGATTAATAGCAGTAGATGCAGTCAGGAGTCGGTCCACTAATCTTGGATGTGATGCCTATATAATGATCATTGCCTGGATATCGTCATGAGTATTTTAAGTTCTATCAATTGCCCAATAGTAATTTGTTTTCCCACCGTTTGCTATTTTTCTTGAGAGAAGCCACTAGTGAAACCTACGGCCCCCGGGTCTCTTCTTTAATATATTTGCCTTCGTGATCTATTTTCCTTTGCTTTTATTTTCAGATCTATTAAACCAAAAATACAAAAATACTTTGTTGCACTTTATTTTATTTGCGATCTATTTATCCAATCTATTACAACTTTCTCCCGTCCACTCGCCAATTTCTGGCGACATTACCCAAAAGGGATTGACAACCCCTTTAACATGTTGGGTTGCGTGTATTTGTTATTTGTGTGCAGGAGTTGTTTACGTTGTGTTGCTTAGTTCTCCCACTAGTTCGATAACCTTAATCTCATCACTGAGGGAAATACCTACCGTTGTTGTGCTGCATCATCCCCTCCTCATTGGGGAAATACCGACGTAGTTCTAGCAGACATCATTCACCAACTTGTCGCCCCAAGCCAGCTCAAGGAGGAGTGGTGAGTTTCTCTACGATGGCACGACGGGGAACACGACGGCATGGGAATCAACACTGTCGTTGATGACACCGCGTCATCCCGCACCTTCCGTGTCTGCGACGCACCTGCGACTGCGCCATGTAGACTGAGACAGAAGCCGGGTGCGTGGAGGTCGACGAGTCGGTGCCAACGCGTCCGAGCCCATCGCCATCATCGATGAGAGGTAGAACAAGGGAAGCCGCCGCAACTTGGGTCCCATGAAGGCCACCACCGAGGCACCGCCAGTGTACACAACCGGTGTCTTGCCCTCTCGCTGGCCACCGTCGTTTTGGAAATATGCCCTAGAGGTAATAATAATTTGGTTATTATTGATTGCTGCTAAGTGCATTGGTATTTCCCCAAAGAGGAGAGGATGATGCAGCACATGAACGGTAAGCATTTCCCTCAGTTATGAAACCAAGGTATCAATCCAGTAGGGGGATCTACCAAACTATGTAAGCAGTACCTTCACACAAATAACAAAAACTTGCAACCCAACGCGTAAGAGGGGTTGTCAATCCCTCCTCGGTATTGACATAGATTAAATTGTATGAGATTGGATAAATAGATCTAACAAAAACACAAAATAAAATAAGTAAAGAAAAAGTGCAGCGAGGTAGTTTTGGATCTTTGGATTAATAGATCTGAAAATAATATGATAGGAAATAAACCCCGGGGTCGTAAATTTCACTAGAGGCTTCTCTGAAGAAAATAGCATACGGTGGGTAAAAAAATTACTGTTGGGCAATTGATAGAAGAGCAAATAATTATGACGATATCCAAGGCAATGATCATGTATATAGGCATCACGTCCAAAATTAGTACACCGACTCCTGCCTGCATCTACTACTATTACTCCGCACATCGACCGCTATCCAGCATGCATCTAGTGTATTAAGTTCATGGAGAAATAGAGTAATGCAATAAGAACGATGACATGACATAGACAAGATCTATTCGTGTAGGAACAGACCCCATCTTTTTATCCTTAATGGCAACGATACATGTGTGCCTCGCTACCCCTTCTGTCACTAGGTGAGGACATCGCAAGATTGAACCCATCAGAAAGCACCTCTTCCCATTGCAAGACAAATCAATCTACTTGGCCAAACCAAACCAAAGTTATGGAGAAGAAATACGAGGCTATAACCATCATGCATAAGTGAGTTCAAGAAAGACTCAAATAATATTCATAGATAGATCTGATCATAAATTCGCAATTCATCGTATCCCAATAGACGCACCGTAAAAAAAGTTAAATGAAATAGATCTCCAAGAACATCGAAGAGAACATTGTTCGTGGAATTGTCACGGCAGATGTCCTAGTGTGAGGACTTAGTCGTGAGGCCAACGCATCTATGTGGTAGCTTGCGAGGGGTTGATAGGGACGAGAGACACAACACACAAGACAAGGATTTAGACAGCTTTGGGCCCCGGGAAACATCATCCGGTAAAAGCCCTACATGCTGTTTGTGGCTAGGTCTCATTATGCTCATGAGGGACACGCCCCATAAGCTGGCTCCCCTTTGTTGTGTCTAGCCTTAGAGGTTATTTCTTTTCTCGCTTGTCCCTATTGGGGTGCCCTGCTCCGCCTTATATAAGTTGAAGGGGCGGGTCACATGACTAGTCCTAGTAGGATTAGGATTACTCTATTACAAGTGGAGTCCTAGTCTTGCTTCCTTTGTAAGGGAATATTCCTTATGCTTTCCTCTTAAGCCGTCCCACCATAACATGAGTCGGCCTTCTGGGCCTTGGGCCTAGTCCTCTATATGACCCGCCATCAGGGCCATTAGTGAGTCGCCAGGCTCGTGAGTTGTCAGACCAGTGAGCCGTCAGACTCATAAGTCGCCAATCCTTCGGCGGTTTACCAATGAAACGCTAAGTCCCAGTCTGGTCATATATCCGGTCGGGTCATACCGCGGGGGTATATCCCCGACATTAGCCCCCAGTTTAATTTGGATTTATCCATGTTAAACTGATATGCAACATAAACACTAGAACAAATTTGATGGGTTGTGCTCCGGGTTAAATTTTCTTGTAAGCCGGCACCTGATCATCCTTAAGTCCTTGTCATTTCCTTCTTTTAGAAAATCCGGGTCAATAGACCAACTTTATAGTCAATTTGCTTGTAGAAAAAATATTGTGAGTAAATAATCCATTTGAGTCGGTTTCCAAAGCTCCGGCTTAATAAATATATTGGACTCAAGATTCATCTGGTGATTCGCCAGTTTAAGGATATAGAGGCTCGGCGAGTTATAATTGCCAAAACTGCCAGCTTGTAAATATTGACAGCACTGGGTCACAACTGTTGCTCACACCAAGTTTGAAAGTGTACCTCCCTTATATTCATATCACTTGTATCCCCCAAGTGCCAGATTATTATGAAATAATGAGTAGGGACTTTTGTAAATATGATCATGTAGACTTGAGCAGCAACGTGTAATCCCCAAGGGCCGGCTATGTAAGATAATACTGAGTTGGGACTTTGTATATAATTCATTGGTAATAACATCATATGATGTAATCTCCACCATGGGGCTTGAACCCACGTCCACAAGGTTAAGAGCTTTGTACTCTACCAACTGAGTAGTGGACCTTTCAATATAATGCATTAAGGTTGGTGTACCTTGAATTTTTGACAAGAGCAATTGGTAGCCCCAAAGGGTCTGCTCATTACAATGTGATGAGTCGGGTCTTCAATAAATTGAGCAAAAAATGACTTTGCATTAGCCCCCAAGTGCCATGGTGCATGCTCGCAATGACATGGGACTTGCATATTTGATGTAACCTCAACTTGAATAATGTAGCCCCCAAGTGCCGGGTCGTAAGCCTGCAGCGACTCGGGACTATTCCATCCATTGTAGAATAAATCATATACATTGATAAAATAATAGCCATTGTGCCAAAGCGACTTTGAATACCTTATCTGTTGACAAGTAAATCCGGAGTTTAAATACCCGGTGGCTCTTGGCCAATAGCGATTTAATATGCCTCCATTGTGAGCCGGAATTTTTATAACCCGGTGGCTTATAGCCTTTGAGAAAATCCAGAACGGATAATCATTTTGAAGCATCGATTTTAATTATGAGCTTGGACTTAAGCATTTATATAAGTCATAGTTCTGCAAATCCAGCATAGAGTTTAAACAACATATGCCTTGGCAACTTAACATCAAAAGCCAGGGCGGGTAACAACACAAACATAATATAGTCTTTATGCAAGTATGGAAAAGACTAGGATTAAGGCCATTCAAGCCTAAATGTACTGGCGACTTAACATTAAAATCCAGGGCGGGTTATCCAACCTCCAATATTTATATAATCAAGAAAACATATGTGTAGAAATTGGCTCATACTATCGGCTTACATCACCATATCCAATAAGGGCAATAATTCAATGATTGATAAGCGCATGATTCGAATGGCGCAATCCAAAATAGATCGGCGACTTAAAGTCCATAGCCAGGGCCGGTTTAAACATAACCATGTATAAACAATATCATACATGTGATATTGAATCATATTGCCGGTTTATGATACCTGTGCAGTAAGGGTGATAACCCTAATCTTTAGAAGCCAAAACTTCCAAATGTTTATGATTGTCATATGGTGGAGACTTATTATCCAAAGTCAAGCCGAGTTAAATAGAAACCACATATATATGCTTCAGATATGAACAAACAGTCTCAAGATAAACCCAAAAGACTATTTTTCAAAAAAAACTTAAGTCAAACAGAGAGAAAAAAGCGAGGCTTCCGATTCGAATATGATTAGTAAGACGGACCAAAAGGGGTTAAGCTAGGATTCGAATACGATCAGGAAGCCCCCTAGTGGCTTTGGCATTGCGCTGATCAAGAGGGTACCGATAGCTATGTTCTCTTTGGTTCGAATACGACCTATGTTTGAACAAGAATCCCCCAAATGACCTTGAGACTTTTTTAACGACTCTGATTTGAATACGATCAAAGTCGGACCCAAAAGGGGTTAAGCTATGATTTGAATATGATCAAGAAGCTCCCTATTGGGTTTGGCATTGCACCGATCAAGAGGGTACCGACAGCTATGTTCTCTTTCGTTCGAATATGACCTATGTGTCGGTGTCAAAACCGGCGGATCTTGGGTAGGGCGTCCTGATCTGTGCGTCTTAAGCTGATGGTAACAGGAAGCAAGGGACACAATGTTTACCCAGGTTCAGGCCCTCTCGATGGAGGTAAAACCCTACTTCCTGCTTGATTAATATTGAAGATATGAGTAGTACAAGAGTAGATCTACCACGAGATCGTAGAGGCTAAACCCTAAGAGCTAGCCTATGATGGCATGATTGTAATTGTGATCGGGCTTCTAAGGACCATCCTCTCCGGTTTATATAGACATCGGAGAGGGCTAGGGTTCACATGGAGTTGGTTACAAGGAAGGAAATATAATATCCGGATCACCAAGCTTGCCTTCCACACCAAGGAGAGTCCCATCCAGACACGGGCCGGAGTCTTGAGTCTTGTATCTTCACGCTTCAATAGTCTGGACGATGCACACAGTTCGGCTGTCCGGATACCCCCTAATCCAGGACTCCCTCAGTATGTTTGAACAGGAAGTCCCCAAATGACCATTGAAGCAGGGTACCTATGTTTGAGTTGTGCTTTGCAACAGACTCTCTTTTGTCCCTTTAATTTTTTCTGAGAACTCGAACTTTGCGAGAGATAAATTCTTCTTGAACCGGAATTTTAAACCGGATATTTGAGAGCTTCAGTGAGAAACAGATTTCCCTTGAGCCGGATTTTAAACTGAATATTCTTCATTTTGAGCCGGAAATTTTCTGACGGCCTTTAAACTGGCAACATTTACTGAGCCATTTCCATGTAGCCCCCAAGTCTTAAGACTACTCGAGGAGTTGGCTTGAGATTCTCCATATTTGACCGTGACATAAACCGGTATGAGTCATTTGACAGCTCAGTGATATAATAGTCCCTTTTTGCAGTAGATAACTTGTCCTGTATTGGAGAACTTGCAAGCTAGAGTAATTGCTCATTTAAAGAAAACAATATATAATATAAAAAAATACTAGACGGATTTCACCTGATATGTCAGGACAGTAATTATCCACCGCGGAGTTAATTATCACCATGGTGAAGCTAAATCAATCACGGCCAAGTCGGCCGCGGGAGCAGACAGATGAGCCGATCACGGCTTTGTAAGCTGGCACAGACGGGCGAGTCAATCTCAGGTGCGGTAAGCCAGGCGCAAAGCAAGTCAATCTCGGGCACAGTCCCAACGAGTTGACATAAACCGGGCCATAGGGAGGGTGACTTGCGCATGTTCATTCACTGGGTGGTATGACACGGACGAAACGCCGGTGCAGAACGTTGTTGTTGCATGCTCCATACTCGTAATATAATACCTCATTAGTAGTGAACAATTGTCCTGCATCAAAAAGTATCACAAGGCAAAGTAATTGTTCACACAAAAATTAATATGTGCTGAAATAAACCGGACGGGTATCACCTGATTCATTCATACGCAGGGTAGGAATTAACTGAGATATATGAGTCACCAACATTTCTTCCCTCTTTTTCTATCTTGATAGTGGCTCTTGACCTCTTCGTGAGAAGCAGCACTTGAAGACGAAGTAGTAGTTGGCCCCTCTCTTTTTTTAGCTCCACGTAACATGTACGCAGTGCACATACATGCCAGTACATTTTTTCTTGCTCATCACGTGGAACGTCTTGATATTCTTGAAACCCCCCTTTCTAACTTGCAACAACTTGTTACAGCAGGGGGACAAAGCAGACCAAACAGGGCATGAGGCAGCAGCCGGCTTCAAGAGCAGCTGGGTCGGCTGTGGGCAGCTCACGGCCGAACAAACGGGTGGCGGTTTGAGCCACGGCGGCTCGCGGTGAAGCAGAGAAGGCGGCGCTGGGCACAGAGCCGGTGCCGCGGTAAGGCGGCTCACGGCCAAACAAACGGGCGGTGGTTTGAGCCACGGCTCGCAGTGAAGCAGCGAAGGCAGTGCTAGGCACAGGGCCAGCGCCGCGGTAAGGTGGCTCACGGTCGAACAAACGGGCGGCGGTTTGAGCCATGGCGGCTCACGGTGAAGCAGGGAAGGCGGCATTGGGCACGGGGCCGGCGTCGCGGTAAGGCGGCTCAGTGGTCGACCACAGAAGTGATGATGACTCGCTCAGAAGCGAGTCACCGGCGAGGCCACGGCATAGAGCAGTTTGCATGCGAACGATGGCGGGTCGACGACCGAGGCAAACCGGACAGCTCGGGGCGCAGTTGCGGCTGCACCTCAAGCAAGCCGTCGAGGTCAGAGAAGCAGAGGTGACTTCAGGTCTGTGGAGGTGGCGGGCAGCTCAGGGCCGGTCGACGGAGGCACGCCGGCGAGCCCGCGATGAAGGCGGTGACTCATAGTGCAGCGGCTTGAAAATGCAACGAGGCACAAGGCTGTCTCGAGGGCTTCTGACAGAGCCGGCAAGGCAAGGAGGACGGCGACTCGGACGGGAAACGAAGCTCGACCGCGACTCGGACGAGAGGCAAGGCGATTGTGACTCGGACGAGAGGCGAAGCGCATCCCGTGGTGGCCGAGAAGTCCGTGTCATGGTGGTTCTTGCGGTGCTGGCTCGACTGCTTGTCCGAGTCACGGGCATTTTGACATGAATTAATACAACGCGGCGTTCGACGGCTGCAGCAAGATTCTTGTCGTCCCGGCGGCCCGCAACAACAGCAGTGAATATTGACCTCCTCCAAATTATAATGGCTTTGGACAATCCACGGCCAGGTCGTGATGATCTTCTATTCAAGCACTCTACACTTAAAAATTCATTTTTTTATACTTCGGATGTTCAAGTGACTCGCCGGAATAAACCTTTGTCTTGGCCTTTGTCCCCGGCGCTTTTGCACCAAGATGAATCTGGCTCAGATTCCTTAATTGCATAGGAAACAATGCATGTCGGTCTTGGCGATGCACGATAGTAGTAGTAGAAATTGATCTCCTCTCAGGTCCGGCTTGTAAAGGCAGCGGCTTGCGGCGCAGTACGGCTCTTCTCCATTTGGAAGATTTTGAACTCTTGATCCCTAGGAAAGATCCCTCCAAGAACTCAACACCATCGTGCGCGAGCCCCACGGTGGGCGCCAACTGTCGTGGAATGGTCACGGCAGATGTCCTAGTGTGAGGACTTAGTAAGGGAATATTCCTTATGCTTTCCTCTTAAGACGGCCCACCATAACATGAGCTGGCCTTCTGGGCCTTGGGCCTAGTCCTCTATATGACCCGCTATCGGGGCCATTAGTGAGTCGCCAAGCTTGTGAGTCGTCAGACCAGTGAGCCGCCGGACTCGTAAGTCGCCAATCCTTCGGCGGGTTACCAATGAAACGCCAAGTCCCAGCTGGGTCATATATTCGGCCGGGTCGTACCGCGGGGTATACCCCCGACACATTGTATTGAAGATCAAAAAGAGAGAAGAAGCCATCTAGCTACCGCCTATGGACCCGTAGGTCTGTGGTAAACTACTCACGCATCATCGGAGGTGCAAGGGTGTTGATGAAGAACCCCTCCGTGATCGTTGACCCCTCCGGCAAGGTGTCGGAAAAGCCTCTAGATTGGATCTCATGGTTCTGGAACTTGCGGTGGTGGAAACTCTGATCTCTATGTTCCCCTAGGGTTTGGGGGATTTTAGACTATATAGAGTTGATAGGCGGTGGAGAGGGGGGCTGTAGGCCCCAGTACCCACCAGAGCGCGCCAGGGGCCACTGGCGTGCCCTGGTGCCTAGTGGGCCCCATAGGCCTCCCCTTGGGCACTTCCTTGGCTCCCAATTTGTCTTATGTCTAGAAAAAAATCAGCAAAAGTTTCGTGGCATTTGCACTTCGTTTGGTACCGATATTCTGTGAAGTAAAAAAACAAAAAAAAGAACTGGCAGTGGGCACTATGTCAATAGGTTAGTCCCAAAAAATGATACAAAGTTCCTATAAAATGAATATAAAACATCCAAGATTTATAATATAATAGCATGGAACTATAAAAAATTATAGATACATCGGAGACGTATCAGCATCCGCAAGCTTAATTCCTGCTCGTCCTCGAGTAGGTAAATAATAAAAACAGAATTTTTGATGTGGAATGCTGCCTAACATGTTCATATCATAATCTTTTCTTTTATAACATGGTCATTTGGACTTTTAGATGATTCAAAGCAATAGTCTATATTTGACATGAAGACATCAATACTCAAGCATATCAACAAGCAACCATGTCATTCAAAATATCAATTGCTAGAAAAAGCTATCCCTATCCCATTATGCTCAGTCATTGATCCATTCATGAAACACACTCAAATATTAACTATGCCCAATGCACAAGCATGATAATAGTGTTCCCTAGTTAGTGCTTTATAAGAGAAGATGGAGACTCAATAAAAATAAAAATTGCATAAAGTAAATAGATAAGCCCTTCGTGTTGGGGAACATAGTAATTTCAAAAAAAATCCTATGCACACACAAGATCATGGTGATGCATAGCAACGAGAGGGGAGAGTGTGTCCACGTACCCTCGTAGACCGAAAGTGGAAGCGTTAGCACAACAGGGTTGATGTAGTCGTACGAATTCACGGCCCGACCGATCAAGCACCGAAACTACGGCACCTCCGAGTTCTTGCACATGTACAGCTCGCTGACGTCCCTCGTACTCCGATCCAGCCAAGTGTCAAGGGAGAGTTCCTTCAGCATGACGGCGTGGTGACGATGATGATGTTCTACCGTCGTAGGGCTTCGCCTAAGCACCGCTATGAAATTATCGAGGAGGACTATGGTGGAGGGGGCACCACACATGGCTAAGAGATCAATGATCAATTGTTGTCTCTATGGGGTGCCCCCTCCCCCTTATATAAAGGAGTGGAGGAGGGGGCCGGCCAAGGGGGGTGGCGCGCCCTAGGGGGGGAGTCCAACTCCCACCGGGAGTAGGGCTCCCCCCTTTCCTATTAGGAGAGGGAGAGGGAAGGAAGAAGAAGGAGGGAGGAAGGAAAGGGGGGTCAGCCCCCCTACCAATTCGGATTGGGCTTGGGGGGGCGCGCCCCCTCCCTTGCTCCTTTCCCCTCCTTTCCACTAAGGCACAATAAGGCCCATATACCTCCCGGGGGGTTCCAATAACCTCCCGGAGCTCCGGTATTGTCCCAATCTCACCCGGAACCTTTTCGGTGTCCAAATATAGTCGTCCAATATATCGATCTTCATGTCTCGACCATTTCGAGACTCCTCGTCATGTACTTGATCAC
This sequence comes from Triticum dicoccoides, assembly GCF_002162155.2. NCBI lineage: Eukaryota > Viridiplantae > Streptophyta > Magnoliopsida > Poales > Poaceae > Triticum > Triticum dicoccoides. Next base: position 544,208,698 of record NC_041385.1, on the reverse strand, counting down.
ATCCGGGACTCCGAACAATCTTCAGTGCATCAAAAAACATAAACTCATAATATAACTGTCATCTTACTTTAAGCATGCGGACCCTACAGGTTCGAGAACTATGTAGACATGACCGAGACACGTCTCCGGTCAATAACCAATAGCGGAACCTGGATGCTCATATTGGCTCCTACATATTCTACGAAGATCTTTATCGGACAAACCGCATAACAACATATGTTGTTCCCTTTGCCATCGTTGTGTTACTTGCCCGAGATTCGATCGTCGGTATCTCAATACCTAGTTCAATCTCGCAACTAACTCATTAGTTACAATTCTTGCAAGGCTTATAGTGATGTGCATTACTGAGTGGGCCCAGAGATACCTCTCCGACAATCGGAGTGACAGATCCTAATCTCGAAATATGCCAACCCAACAAGTACCTTCAGAGACACATGTAGAGTACCTTTATAATCACCTAGTTACGTTGTGACATTTGGTAGTGATGACCCACAAGTGTAGGGGATCTATCGTAGTCCTTTCAATAAGTAAGAGTGTCAAACCTAACAAGGAGCAGAAGGAAATGATAAGCGGTTTTCAGTAAGGTTTTCTCTACAAGGACTGAAATAGTAGGTGATAGATAGTTTTGTGATAAGATAAATAGAAACGAGCAAAAAGTAAATAAAGTAAATAAAGTGCAGCAAGGTGGCCCAATCCTTTATGTAGCAAAGGATAAGCCTGGACAAATTCTAATAATGAGAAAGGAGCTCCCGAGGACACATTGGGAATTATCGTCAAGCTAGTTTCATCACGTTCATAAGATTCGCGTTCGGTACTTTGATAATTTGATATGTGGGTGGACCGACACTTGGGTACTGCCCTAACTTGGACAAGCATCACACTTATGATTAACCCCTATTGCAAGCATCCGCAACTACAAAAGGAGTATTAAGGTAAACCTAACCACAGCATTAAACATATGGGTCCATATCAACCCCTAACGAAGCAACGCATAAACTAGGGTTTAAGCTTCTGTCACTCTAGCAACCCATCATCTACTTATTACTTCCCTATGCCTTCCTCTAGGCCCAAATAATGGTGAAGTGTCATGTAGTCGATGTTCACATAACACAACTAGAGGAAAGACAACATACATCTCATCAAAATATCGAACGAATACCAAATTCACATGACTACTAATAGCAAGACTTCACCCATGTCCTCAGGAACAAACGTCACTACTCACAAAGCATATTCATGTTCATAATCAGAGGAGTAATAATATGCATAAAGGATCTGAACATATGATCTTCCACCAAGTAAACCAATTAGTATCAACTACAAGGAGTAATCAACACTACTAGCAACCCACAGGTACCAATTTGTGGTTTTGATACAAGATCGGATACAAGAGATGAACTAGGGTTTTGAGAGGAGATGGTGCTGGTGAAGATGTTGATGGAGATTGACCCCCTCTCGATGAGAGGATCGTTCGTGACGATGTTGGTGATGATTTCCCCCTCCCGGAGGGAAGTGCCCCCGGCAGAACAGCTCCGCCAGAGCCCTAGATTGATTCCGCCAAGGTTCCGCCTCGTGGCGGCGGAGTTTCGTCCCATAAGCTTGCCCACGATTTTTTCCAGGGGAAGGGTGATGATGTAGTAGAAGATGGACGCCGGAGGCCAACCAGGGGGCCCAGGAGATAGGGGGTCGCGCCCTATAGGGGGGCACCCCCTGTCTCCTGGACAAGGTGTGGGCCCCCTGGCCTATTTCTTTTGCTCATAAATTCTTAATAAATCCAAAACGTTGTTTCGTGGAGTTTCAGGACTTTTGGAGTTGTGCAGAATAGGTTTCCAATGTTTGCTCCTTTTCCAGCCAGAATTCCAGCTGCCAGCATTCCCCCTCTTCATGGTAAACCTTGTAAAATAAGAGAGAATAGCCATAAGTATTGATATATAATGTGTAATAACAGCCCATAATGCAATAAATATTGATATAAAAGCATGATGGAAAATGGACGTATCAGGTAGCACACAAAGTGTTCCTCCGGTAAACGGGAGTTGCATAATCTCATAGTTATAGGAACATGTATAAGTCATGAAGAAAGCAATAGCAACATACTAAACGATCAAGTGCTAAGCTAACGGAATGGGTCAAGTCAATCAAATCATTCTCCTAATGATGTGATCCTGTTAGTCAAATGAGAACTCATGTCTATGGTTAGGAAACTTAACCATCTTTGATTAACGAGCTAGTCAAGTAGAGGCATACTAGTGACACTATGTTTGTCTATGTATTCACACATGTATTATGTTTCCAGTTAATACAATTCTAGCATGAATAATAAACATTTATCATGAAATAAGGAAATAAATAATAACTTTATTATTGCCTCTAGGGCATATTTCCTTCAGTCTCCCACTTGCACTAGAGTCAATAATCTAGTTCACATCACCATGTGTTTTAACACCAATATTCACATCTATATGTGATTAATACCCATAGTTCACATAGTTATGTGATCAACACCCAAAGGGTTTACTAGAGTCAATAATCTAGTTCACATCGCTATGTGATTAACACCCAAAGAGTACTAAGGTATGGTCATGTTTTGCTCGTGAGAGAAGTTTAGTCAACGGGTCTGTCATATTCAGAGCCATATGCATTTTGCAAATATTCTATGTCTACAATGCTCTGCACAGAGCTACTCTAGCTAATTGCTCCCTCTTTCAATAGGTATCTAGATTGAGACTTAGAGTCATCTGGATTGGTGTAAAAGCTTGCATCGATGTAACTCTTTACGACGGGCTCTTTTATCACCTCCATAATTGAGAAATATTTCCTTAGTCCTCACTGAGGATATTTTTGACCGTTGTCCAGTGATCTACTCTTAGATCAAAATTGTACTCCCTTACCAAACTCAGATCAAGGTATACAATAGGTCTGGTACACAGCATAGCATACTTTATAGAACCTATGACTGAGGCATAGGGAATGACTTTTTCATTCTCTTTCTATTTTCTGCCATGGTCGGGTTTTGAGTCTTACTCAATTTCATACCTTTGCAACACAGGCAAGAACTCTTTCTTTGACTGTTCCATTTTGAACTACTTCAAAATCTTGTCAAGGTATTTACTGATTGAAAATCTTATCAAGCGTCTTGATCTATCTCAATAGATCTTGATGCTCAATATGTAAGTATCTTAATTGAGGTCTTTCTTTTAAAGAACTTTTTTCAAACAATTCTTTATGCTTTCCAGAAAAATTCTACATCATTTTCGATCAACAATATATCACTCACATATACTTATCAGAAAGGCTGTAGTGCTCCCACTCACTTTATTGTAAATACACGCTTCACTACAAGTCCGTATAAAACTATATGCTTTGATCAACTTATCAAATCGTATATTCCAACTCCGAGATGCTTGCACCAGACCATAGATGGACCGCTGGAGCTTGCACATTTTTTAGCACCTTTAGGATTGACAAAACCTTCTGGTTGCATCATATACAACTCTTCTTTAAGAAAACCATTAAGGAATGCAGTTTTGACATCCATTTGCCAGATTTCATAAAATGTGGCAATTGCTAACATGATTCGGACAGACTTAAGCATCGATACGAGTGAGAAAATCTCATCGTATTCAACATCTTGAACTTTGTCAAAAACCTTTTTCGACAAGTCTAGCTTTGTAGACAGTAACACTACTATCAGCTTCTGTCTTCCTCTTGAAGATCCATTTATTTTCTATGGCTTGCCAAGCATCGGGCAAGTCCACCAAAGTCCACACTTTGTTCTCATACATGGATCCCATCTCAGATTTCATGGCCTCAGCCATTTCGCGGAATCTGGGCCCATCATCGCTTCCTCATAGTTCGTAGGTTCATCATGGTCTAGTAACGTGACTTCCAGAACAGGATTACCGTACCACTCTGGTGCGGACCATACTCTGGAAGACCTACGAGTTTCTGTAATAACTTGATCTGAAGTTTCATGATCATTATGATTAACTTCCTCACTAATTGGTGTAGGAATCACTAGAACTGATTTCTGTGATGAACTACTTTCCAATTCGGGAGAAGGTACAATTACCGCATCAAGTTCTACTTTCCTCCCACTCACTTCTTTCGAGAGAAACTCCTTCTCTAGAAAGGATCCATCTTAGCAACGAATATTTTGCCTTCGGATCTGTGATAGAAGGTGTACCCAACAGTTTCCTTTGGGTATTCTATGAAGACGCACTTCTCCAATTTGGGCTCGAGCTTATCAGGTTGAAACTTTTTCACATAAGTATCACAGCCCCAAACTTTAAGAAACAACAACTTCGGTTTCTTGCCAAACCACAGTTCATAAGGCGTCGTCTCAACGGATTTTGATGGTGCCCTATTTAAAGTGAATGCAGCTGTCTCTAATGCATAACCCCAAAATGATTGTGGTAAATCGGTAAGATACATCATAGATCGCACCATATCCAATAAAGTGCGGTTATGACGTTCGGACACACCAAAACGCGGTGGTGTTCTAGGTGGCGTGAGCTTTGTGAAACTATTCCACATTGTTTAAATTGAAGACCAAATTCGTAACTCAAATATTTCTCTCCATGATCAAATCGCAGAAAACTTTATTTTCTTGTTATGATGATTTTCCACTTCACTCCGAAATTCTTTGAACTTTTTCAAATGTTTCAGACGTATGTTTCATCAAGTAGATATACCCATATCTGCTCAAATCATCTGTGAAGGTCAGAAAATAACGATACCCACCACGAGCCTTAATACTCATTGGTCTGCATACATCAGTATGTATTATTTCCAACAAGTCAGTAGCTTGTTCCATTGTTCCGGAGAACGGAGTTTTAGTCATCTTGCCCAAAAGGCACGGTTCGCAAGCATCAAATGATTCATAACCAAGTGATTCCAAAAATCCATCTTTATGGAGTTTCTTCATGCGCTTTACACCGATATGACCCAAATGGCAGTGCCACAAATAAGTTGCACTATCATTATCAACTTTGCATCTTTTGGCATCAATATTATGAATATGTGTATCACTACGATCGAGATCTAACAAACTATTTTCATTGGGTGTATGACCATCAAAGGTTTTATTCATGTAAGCAGAACAACAATTATTCTCTGACATTAAATGAATAATTGTATTGCAATAAACATGATCAAATCATATTCATGCTCAATGCAAACTCCAAATAACATTTATTTAGGTTCAACACTAATCTCGAAAGTGTAGGGAGAGTGTGATGATGATCATATCAATCTTGGAACTACTTCCAACACACATCGTCACTTCACCCTCAACTAGTCTCTGTTTATACTGTAACTCCTGTTTCGAGTTACTAATTTTAGCAACTGAACAAGTATCAAATACTCAGGGGCTACTATAAACACTAGTAAAGTACACATCAATAACATGTATATTAAATATACCCTTGTTCACTTTGCCATCCTACTTATCCACCAAATATTCAGGGTTTTTCCGCTTCCAGTGACCATTTCCTTTGCGGTAGAAGCACTCCATTTCAGGCTTTGGTCTAGCTTTGGGCTTCTTCGCGGGAGTGACAACTTGCTTGTCATTCTACTTGAAGTTCCCTATCTTTCCCTTTGCCCTTTTCTTGAAACTAGTGGTCTTGTCAATCATCAACACTTGATGTTCTTTCTTGATTTCTACCTTCGTTAATTTCACCATCACGAAGAGCTCAGGAATCGTTTTCGTCATCCCTTGCATACTATAGTTCATCACGAAGTTCTACTAACTTGGTGATGGTGACTAGAGAACACTGTCAATCACTATCTTATCTGGAAGATTAACTCCCACTTGATTCAAGCGATTGTAGTACCCAGACAATCTAAGCACGCGCTCACTAGTTGAGTAATTCTCCCCCATCTTTTGGCTATAGAACTTGTTGGAAACTTCATATCTTTCAACTCGGGTATTTGCTTGAAATATTAACTTCAACTCCTGGAACATCTCATATGGTCCATGACGTTCAAAACGTCTTTGAAGTCCCGATTCTAAGCCGTTAAGCATGGTGCACTAAACTATCAAGTAGTCATCATATTGAGCTAGCCAAACGTTCATAACGTCTGCATCTGCTCCTGCAATAGGTCTGTCACCTAGCGGTGCATCAAGGACATAATTCTTCTATGCAACAATGAGGATAAACCTCAAATCACGAATCCAATCCGCATCATTGCTACTAACATTTTTCAACATATTTTTTCTCTAGGAACATATCAAAATAAAAACATAGGGGAGCAACAACGCGAGCTATTGATCTACAACATTATTTGCAAAATACTATCAGGACTAAGTTCATGATAAATTAAAGTTCAATTAATCATATTACTTAAGAACTCCCACTTAGATAGACATCCCTCTAATCATCTAAGTGATCACGTGATCCAAATCAACTACACCATAACCGATCATCATGTGAAATGGAGTAGTTTTCAATGGTGAACATCACTATGTTGATCATATCTACTATATGATTCACGCTCGAACTTTCAGTCTCAGTGTCCCGAGGCCATATCTGCATATGCTAGGCTCGTCAAGTTTAATCCTGAGTATTCTGCATGTGCAAAACTAGCTTGCACCTGTTGTAGATGGACGTAGAGCTTATCACACCCGATCATCACGTGGTGTCTGGGCACGACGAACTTTGGCAATGGTGCATACTCAGGGAGAACACTTTTATCTTGAAATTTAGTGAGAGATCGTCTTATAATGCTATCCGTCAATCAAAGCAAGATAAGATGCATAAAAGATAAACATCACATGCAATCAATATAAGTGATATGATATGGCCATCATCATCTTGTGCTTGTGATCTCCGTCTCCAAAGCACCGTCATGATCACCATCGTCAGCGGCGCGATACCTTGATCTCCATCGTAGCATCGTTGTCGTCTCACCAACTATTGCTTCTACGACTACCACTACCGCTTAGTGATAAAGTAAAGCAATTACAGGGCGATTGCATTGCATACAATAAAGCGACAACCATATGGCTCCTGCCAGTTGCCGATAACTCGGTTACAAAACATGATCATCTCATACAATAAATATAGCATCATGTCTTGACCATATCACATCACAACATGCCCTGCAAAAACAAGTTAGACGTCCTCTACTTTGTTGTTGCAAGTTTTACGTGGCTGCTACGGGCTGAGCAAGAACCGTTCTTACCTACGCATCAAAACCACAACGATAGTTCGTCAAGTTATTGTTGTTTTAACCTTCTCAAGGACCGGGCGTAGCCACACTCGGTTCAACTAAAGTTGGAGAAACTGACACGCACCAGCCACCTGTGTGCAAAGCACGTCGATAGAACCAGTCTCGCGTAAGCGTACGCATAATGTCGGTCCGGGCCGCTTCATCCAGCAATACCGCCGAACCAAAGTATGACATGCTGGTAAGCAGTATGACTTGTATCGCCCACAAATCACTTGTGTTCTACTCATGCATATAACATCAACGCATAAAACCTAGGCTCTGACACCACTGTTGGGGAACATAGTAATTTCAAAAAAAATCCTACGCACACACAAGATCATGGTGATGCATAGCAACGAGAGGGGAGAGTGATTCCACGTACCCTCGTAGACCGAAAGAGGAAGCGTTAGCAGAACGCGGTTGATGTAGTTGTACGTCTTCACGGCCCGACCGATCAAGCACCGAAACTATGGCACCTCCGAGTTCTTGCACACGTACAACTCGATGACGTCCCTCCTACTCCGATCCAGCCGAGTGTCGAGGGAGAGTTCCGTCAGCACGACGGCGTGGTGACCATGATGATGTTCTACCGTCGCACGGCTTCGCGTAAGCACCGCTACAATATTATCGAGGAGGACTATGGTGGAGGGGGCACCTCACACGGCTAAGAGAACAATGATCAATTTTTGTCTCTATGGGGTGCCCCCCTCCCCCGTATATAAAGGAGTGGGGGAGGGGCCGGCCAAGGGGGGTGGCGCGCCCTAGGGGGGAGTCCAACTCCCACCGGGAGTAGGACTCCCCCTTTCCTATTAGGAGAGGGAGAGGGAAGGAAGAGGAAGGAGGGAGGAAGGAAAGGGGGGCGGCCCCCCTCCCAATTCGGATTGGGCTTGGGGGGCGCCCCCTCCCTTGCTCCTTTCCCCTCCTTTCCACTAAGGCCCAATAAGGCCCATATACCTCCCGGGGGGTTCCGATAACCTCCCGGAGCCCCGGTATTGTCCCAATCTCACTCGGAACCTTTCTGGTGTCCAAATATAGTCGTCCAATATATCGATCTTCATGTCTCGACCATTTTGAGACTCCTCGTCATGTCCTTGATCGCATCCGGGACTCTGAACAACCTTCGGTACATCAAAACACATAAACTCATAATATAACTATCATCTTACTTTAAGCATGCGGACCCTACGGGTTCGAGAACTATGTAGACATGACCGAGACACGTCTCCGGTCAATAACCAATAGCGTAACCTGGATGCTCATATTGGTTCCTACATATTCTACGAAGATCTTTATCGGTCAAACCGCATAACAACATACGTTGTTCCCTTTGTCATCGGTATGTTACTTGCCCGAGATTCGATCATCAGTATCTCAATACCTAGTTCAATCTCATTACCGGCAAGTCTCTTTACTCGTTCCGTAATACATCATCCCGCAACTAACTCATTAGTTAGAATGCTTGCAAGGCTTATAGTGATGTGCATTACTGAGTGGGCCCAGAGATACCTCTCCGACAATCGGAGTGACAAATCCTAATCTTGAAATATGCCAACCCAACAAGTACCTTCGGAGACACCTGTAGAGCACCTTTATAACCACCCAGTATTTTTATTTTTATCGACACCTCTCTCTCTATGCATGTGGACATGTTTTTTTATTTCGGTTTTTGCTTGAGGACAAGCGAGGTCTAAGCTTGCGAGAGTTGATACGTCCATTTTGCATCATGTTTTCCAACTGTTATTTATGTTGTTTTATTGTTTAATAATGCTTTTTGGAGTAATTCTAATACCTTTTCTCTCATAATATGAAAGGTATGCACCAAGGGGGAGAATTCTGGCAGGTGGAAATCTGGACCTGAAAAGGCTACGTCAAGCTACCTATTATGCACAATTCCAAATGAGTTGAAACTCCCCGAGGATTTTTTATGGAATATTTAAGGAATATTGGAGAAAATTAGTAATAGAGGAGGGCCACCAGGTGGGCACAACCCACCTAGGCGCACCAGGAGGATGACCTCGAAAAAGAATACAATTAAAGATGTGGCCTTTCCTCCAAGCACATATATGGATATGAGCACTCTTTTCCACCCTAAAAAAGAATAGCCAGATATGGCTTTCTTTCCGTATCAATAGGTAGCCTTCCTTGCCTATGGCTACTTTCAAATGAAAAGGTCAAAAAAAACTTGATGTAATAGGCTCACTTCATTAATGCTTTCAAACTCGATTGTAAACTATTCCCACCTAAAAGATAAGCTTAGTACTTCAAATAGGTAGATGGAAAGAAAGCCATATTTTCCATCTTGTTTATATATTCCATTCCAGCCATTGACAGCAACTCACTCTTTTCGAACTGCACTTTGAAAGCCAAACCCAAGAAAGACCATATCAACTACTCTCCAAATAGCAGGATAAATCACGGAATTCAAATGGAAGACAGAAAGAGAAGGCAATTCAAACCTAATGGCCAAACAAATCCAAGATAGAAATACTTATAGCCAGAAAAGAATAACAAGAGAACGAAAACAACTCCATATTCTACTGGCCTGCCTCTCTGATCTACTATCCAACTGCCATGGAAGCACCACTGTTCACCCTAAGCTCACATTCTGGCACTTCATTTGCTGTGTACTCAAAGGACTTGCTTGTATTTTGACTCGGGCAAAAACTGCAGGAGTGAATTGACTCATAATTATACAAACAAATGACCCAGCTGGCCTTCTCCTATCCGGGGAATCATCGGGACATGCTTCACTTAAAGTGATTATACCACATAGTTTAGGGAAGTGAAACCATAGTTCGGGTTAGTTCACGCTAGATTATCGAAGCTTGTAACACCTGTTAGAACGTTGTGACGTTTGCTAGCACACAAAGTGTTCCTCCGGTAAACGAGAGTTGCATAATCTCATAGTTATAGGAACATGTATAAGTCATGAAGAAAGCAATAGCAACATACTAAACGATCAAGTGCTAAGCTAACGGGATGGGTCAAGTCAATCACATCATTCTCCTAATGATGTGATCCCGTTAGTCAAATGACAACTCATGTCTATGGTTAGGAAACTTAACCATCTTTGATTAACAAGCTAGTCAAGTAGAGGCATACTAGTGACACTATGTTTGTCTATGTATTCACACATGTATTATGTTTCCGGTTAATACAATTCTAGCATGAATAATAAACATTTATCATGAAATAAGGAAATAAATAATAACTTTATTATTGCCTCTAGGGCATATTTCCTTCAGTCTCCCACTTGCACTAGAGTCAATAATCTAGTTCACATCACTATGTGTTTTAACACCAATATTCACATCTATATGTGATTAATACCCATAGTTCACATTGTTATGTGATCAACACCCAAAGAGATTACTAGAGTCAATAATCTAGTTCACACCGCTATGTGATTAACACCCAAAGAGTACTAAGGTATGATCATGTTTTGCTCGTGAGAGAAGTTTAGTCAACGGGTCTGTCATATTCAGAGCCGTATGCATTTTGCAAATATTCTATGTCTACAATGCTCTGCACAGAGCCGCCCCCAAACCCTAGCCCCGCCCCAGCCGAACCCCGCCGCCGCCGCCAGCCGTCGCCGCCAGCCCCACACCGCCGGATCCCGCTGCCGCCGCGCAAGCCGCCGCCGACCCCGCCGCCATCGCCGCCGACCTCGCCGCCGACCCTGCCACCGCCGCCGGACGCCGCCTCATCGGAGTTGCCCGCCGCCGCCGCCGTCACGTGTCCCGAGGTAGCCGTCGATTTTATATAAAAAAATTGTTTATTTTTTTTAAACCGAGATGCGTTTTTTTATTAGATCGGTTTTATTTTTTTCCGGTTTAGTTATTTAGCGGACGTTCGTCTGTACGTTCATTTTAACGAATGGTTTTCGTCTTTTAGCCGCAAACAGCGAATGTTCGTTCGTGAGCCCGTTCGTCCGTTTTTCTTTTTCTTAGATTTTCCGTGATTATTTTTTATCGTGATTTCTGATCCGATTTTCGTTTTAGTATAACTTTTTGCTCGTTTATCGGAATCAGCCGATTCAAGCGCCTAGGGTTTCGTCTCGAAACCCTCTTTCTGTTTAACCTACTCAAACAAGTTTTTGCTACAGTAAAATTTGACCAAGGTCCAGATTAGTAAACGAAGCTTGTTTCTTTCGCCGTTTAACTTTCGTTTGATTTGATTCTTTTTGCAAACAGGAGTTCTTAATTTGAACTTTTTGATTAGATCTCTTATTTGAGTTTTACCTGTGCATTAGATGAGTGCTTATTGTATGCTTGTTTGTTTGCGATAGAGTACCCGGAGTGCGCCGGTTGCTACTATGAGTCTCTAGGTTTCACGGATCATCAGCAAGGCAAGTAACACTTTGATCATACCTCTTTACTACCCAGTTTTTTGCATAGATCAATCCTCAAACAATTGAATGGTTAGGATGTGATTTAATATGTGGGTTTTGGGAAGTATATGAGGTAGTACCTATTACCTGTTTTATTATCAAACCTTTGGGAGTTACTTCTACATTTGCTTATATTGCCATGCTATGCTAGTTGACGTCGATTGGGTGAGTGTATCCATGAATAGATGTGAGATTGTTATTTAATGGTTTACTTAAGGTGGCAACTTAACTTCACATCTTGGTGGATTGAGGCACCTGGGGAACCCAGTGTTGCCTGTATTTTTGGAAATCCTGGGGTACCGTGTGATTCTCCTATGGACCGCCACCCAGGCTCAAAGGGATCTAGCATAGTTGATTAAGTTGTGTGAACTCTTGAAGAGGTAGACTAGCAGATGTAGGGGAAAGTAGGCGTAACTGTCTACCTGGAGTAGAGAGTTAATACTTCTGAAAGACCGTGTATCGGTCATCCTTTTTTCATACACCTTGTAGTGCGAGAAATCAAGCGGAGGAGATCGAGTCTTGTGGGGAAAAGTGCGCAAACCTCTGGAGAGTGTATAAACTAATCATGGTTAGCCGTGTCCCGGTTATGGACGTTTTGAGTATCTAGTACCTGGATTATCATGTGAATCTCATCATGTTACTTAATTTAATCTTGTTGGGTTAATGATTTGTTACTTAATTGGGATTGAGTTGGAGGAACCTTCTCAATGTTTAACAACCACCATGATAGTTAAATAAAATTATTCCTTTGTTGTAAGGAAAAATTGGCTTTATGCAAAACTGTAACCATAGAGCTTACCACCAGCCATATATGCATGTAGTATAGCATTATTCTGTTCATTACTCTCTATGTGTTACATTGCCAGCATATTCCATGTGTTGGCCCGTTTTCGGGCTGCGACGTTCATGTTGCAGACTTTTCAGATGACGAGTAAGGTGCCTTAGGTCGTGGTCTTATACTCAGTGATGCCGTTGGAGTTGGTGGACTCACTTATCTTCCAAGCCTTCTGCTATTATCATTATTAGATGGCCTTAAGCCATATTTATTGTAATAAGTTCTCTTTTGAGACATTCAATGTAATAAGTGTGTGATTGCTACTCTGTTATAAATCCTTCAAGTACTGTACGTGTCAACATTACCGATCCAGGGATGACACTGATGCATAGAGATCAGACTGTTTGAGGTCTGGTCGCTACAAGATGGTATCAAAGCACAAGCTAACTGTAGGACATGACCACTAAACTAAAGCCCTAGATCACTACTCGCTCTTCTCATTTCTGACTCCTCATCTATTCTACTCTTTTAGGAATGGCAGATGCAAGGAACAAGTTCACGCAATCGGATGAAGATACACCCTTTGGACGCCACTTGAAGGAAGTCACTACGTACCTGAACATTGGAATACCGAGCTTCACCGGGACTTACATCGCCACTTTACCAGAAGAGGAGCATTGGATGATTCAAGTTCAAGTTCCAGGAAGGACGTTCATGCCCGTCACTAAGACCATAGAGTTTTCCTTTGATGCACCAACCTGGAGTCTAGGAAAGAGCATGGCAGCCCACATCACAATGGGACGCATTGGAGAAGTTTATCACAAGGATCTCAAGGATACTAGTGGGCGCCAAGATGAGCAATGGGGCATGATCAGCACCAAGAAGGATAGATCAATTGCAGCTTTCATCCAGGAGTTAAACCAGCACATTCATCGCCAGGAGAACCAGATGTGCACAGGCATGATAGATCTGAAGAAGGCATTGACCAAGATCACGGAGTTGGAAGAAGAACTCAAGTCTACATGCGATGGTTATGAGGAGGAAATGACAACACTCGTGGAGAAGAATGAAGATCTGAAGAAGAAGCTAAATGTTTTATGGGATTTCCCGCGACTGGAGGAGAAGATGATGATTGCACTTGTCCGGAGAACTACATCATCATCGACGACACCAACTCGGACCCGGATGATAGCGATGATGACTTTGTTGATGAAGCTGGAGCAGATATCATGGAGTCTTCGACCGATCAATTTTTCTAGTCGACCAGCGTAACAGTAGTAGTATTCCCCCATTTATATAGCATAGTCCGAGCACTTTTGTAAGATAGTTAGACCGTTGTATGCCCTTGTTTGAGTTGACTGAAGTGATATTGTTTGCTTTTGTCTCATGTGCATATGGGTAGTGTTATTCTCTCTAGACCTCATTCTATTCTGTTTTCTCATCTTTTCTAAACCCTCAAATGCCTGCGAGATGTGACAACGGATTTGTTTTCCCACCGGAGCTCACTCAGCTGATCCAGCAGCAGAATGCATTGATGCAGATGCTAGTTCAGAATCGGAATCAGGGGAACAATAACAACAACCCACCACCACCACCACCTGTTGATCACTTAGCCCGTTTCTTGAGGCTGAATCCGCCGGTGTTCTCCAGTAGCACCGAGTCGATAGTTGCAGATGATTGGCTCCGCAAGATGGGAAGGGAGTTGACCACTATAGGATGCACAGATGTGGAGAAGGTGCGTTTTGCCGCACATCAGCTTGATGGACCCGCAGCATCATGGTGGGAGAATTTCACAACCACTTATCCTATCGACACTGTCACATGGGATCAGTTTCAGCAGGCTTTCCGTACTGCCCATGTTTCAGCAGGAGCTATGGCCATGAAGAAGCGTGAGTTTCGCAACTTACACCAAGGAGGACATACTGTTGGCCAGGATGTGTATGACTTTAGTAAGCTAGCACATTATGCCCCAGATGACGTTGCTGCGGATGCAGCTAAGCAGGAGAAGTTTCTGGAAGGACTGAATGATGAGCTGAGCATGCAGTTGATGGTAGCAACCTTCAACAACTTCTTGGGGATCATAGCAGAAATTTAAAATTTTCTACACATCACCAAGATCAATCTATGGAGTAATCTAGCAACGAGGGAAAGGGGAGTGCATCTACATACCCTTTTAGATCGCTAAGCGGAAGTGAGGGAGTCCTGGATTAGGGGGTGTCCGAATAGCCGAACTATCACTGTTGGCCGGACTCTTGGACTATGAAGATACAAGATTGAAGACTTCGTCCCGTGTCCGGATGGGACTTTCCTTGGCGTGGAAGGCAAGCTTGGCGATACGGATTTGTAGATCTCCTACCATTGTAACCGACTCTGTGTAACCCTAACCCTCCCCGGTGTCTATATAAACCAGAGGGTTTTAGTACGTAGGACGAACAACAATCATACCATAGGCTAGCTTCTAGGGTTTAGCCTCTTTGATCTCGTGGTAGATCAACTCTTGTACTACCCATATCATCAATATTAATCAAGCAGGAGTAGGGTTTTACCTCCATCGAGAGGGCCCGAACCTGGGTAAAAACATCGTGTCCCTTGTCTCCTGTTACCATCCGCCTAGATGCATAGTTTGTGACCCCTACCCGGGATCCACCGGTTTTGACACCGACATTGGTGCTTTCATTGAGAGTTCCTCTGTGTCGTCACCTTTAGGCCCGATGGCTTCTTCGATCATCAACCATGACACGGTCCAGGGTGAGATTCTTATCCCCGGACAGATCTTCGTATTCGGCGGCTTCGCACTGCGGGCCAATTCGCTTGGCCATCTGGAGCAGATCAAAAGCTACGCCCCTGGCCATCAGGTCAGGTTGGGAAGCTTAAACTACACGGCCGACATACGCGAGGACTTGATCTTCGACGGATTCAAGCCACGGCCGAGCGCGTCGCACTGTCACGATGGGCATGATCTAGCTCTGCCGCCGGACAGCGCCCAGAGCGCCTCTCAGGTGTCCGCTCCGACCATTAGCTCGGAGCCGACTGCGCCAGTCGGGGACGGACGGTTGGACGCCACCCTAGGAGCCGCAATCTCTACGGCGATAGAGCCGAATACCAGCCTAGTCCTTTGCGAGGCTTGTGACTCCAAGGTGCTAGACTCCTTTCCGGACTCCGAATCTTCCGCACCCCTTCCGATCGAACCCGATTGGGCTCCGATCATGGAGTTCACCGCCGCGGACTTCTTTCAGCACTCGCCCTTTGGCGATATCCTGAATTCACTAAAATCTCTCTCTTTGTCAGGAGAGCCCTGGCTGGACTATGGTCAGCAAGGTTGGGATGCGGACGACGAAGAAATTCAAAACCCACCCACCACCCACTTCGTAGCCACTGTCGACGACCTAACCGACATGCTCAACTTCGACTCCGAAGACATCAACGGTATGGACGCCGATGAAGGAGACGACCAAGAACCAGCACCTATAGGGCACTGGAAAGCCACCTCGTCATATGACATATACATGGTGGACACCCCCAAAGCAAGGGATGGCGATGAAAAAACGGAGGACGACCCCTCCAAGAAGCAACCCAAGTGTCGACGTCAGCG
The DNA here is from genome assembly GCF_002162155.2 of Triticum dicoccoides. Lineage (NCBI taxonomy): Eukaryota > Viridiplantae > Streptophyta > Magnoliopsida > Poales > Poaceae > Triticum > Triticum dicoccoides. The sequence continues at coordinate 544,192,729 of NC_041385.1, read as the reverse complement.
GCGCCACTCTAAATCCCGCCAAAGCAAAAACAGCGAGTCCGGCACTAGAGACAACAACACCCCAGACAGTGCCGAAGACAACCCCCTCCAGCATGATTCATCGCAGGAGGACGGAGGAGCCAGCCCTCATAAGAGAGCGGCAGACAGGGAAGTCGAGGACGACAATTATATGCCTCCCTCCGAAGACGAGGCAAGCCACGACGACGACGAATTCGTCGTGCCAGAGGATCCCGTCGAACAAGAGCGTTTCAAACGCAGGCTTATGGCCACAGCAAGCAGCCTCAAGAAAAAACAGCAGCAGCTTAGAGCTGACCAAGACTTGCTAGCCGACAGATAGACTGAAGTCCTGGCGGCCGAAGAGTATAAACTCGAATGCCCCTCCAAGAGCTACCCAAAGAGTAGGCTGCTACCCCAATTAGAGGAGGAAGCAACTAAACCTACATCACCAGCATACAATGCGCCCGATCGGCCACCCCGTGGCCGCGACAGAGAGGCCTTTCGGCCCTCAACTCAAGCCGCACCCCGGCACCGCTCCAAAAATACCAGAGCACGGGGAAACACAACAGACCTGTGAGACATATTGGAGGATAAGGCAACGCAAACAAGATCGATCTACGGATCGCGTGGGCGCCCCACGTCACGTGACGATAACCGTCACGCCGGATATGATAAATATGGCCAGGCCAAACACAACAGACAAAGCTCATCCGAGCTACATCACGATATAGCCCAGTACAGGGGCGCCGCACACCCACTATGCTTCACAGACGAAGTAATGGATCATCAAATCCCCGAGGGTTTTAAACCCATAAACATCGAATCATACGATGGCACAACAGATCCCGCGGTATGGATCGAGGATTATCTCCTTCATATCCACATGGCCCGTGGTGATGATCTACACGCCATCAAATACCTCCCGCTCAAGCTTAAAGGACCAGCTCGGCATTGGCTTAACAGCCTGCCAGCAGAGTCAATTAGTTGCCGGGAGGACCTGGAATCTGCGTTCCTTGACAACTTCCAGGGCACTTATGTGCGACCACCAGACGCCGATGACCTAAGCCACATAATCCAGCAGCCAGAGGAATCGGCCAGACAATTCTGGACACGGTTCCTAACCAAGAAAAATCAAATAGTCGACTATCCGGACGCCGAGGCCCTTGCAGCCTTTAGGCACAACATCCGAGACGAATGGCTTGCCCGGCACCTAGGACAGGAAAAGCCGAAATCTATGGCAGCCCTCACGACACTCATGCCTGCTTTTGCGTGGGAGAAGACAGCTGGCTAGCTCGTAGCAATAGCATAACCAAGAGCCCTGGCAATTCGGATACCAAGGATAATAATGGCAGGTCACGTCGCAACAAGCACAAGCGCCGCATTAACGGCGACAATACTGAGGATACGGCAGTTAATGCCGGATTCAGAGGCTCTAAACCCGGTCAGCGGAAGAAGCCATTCAAAAGAAACCCTCCGGTCCCATCCAGTTTAGACCGGATACTCGATCGCTCGTGCCAGATACACGGCACCCCCGAACAACCAGCCAACCACACCAACAGGGATTGTTGGGTGTTCAAGCAGGCAGGCAAGTTAAGTGCCGAAACCAGAGACAAGGGGCTCCATAGCAATGACGAGGAGGAGCCCTGGCCGCCGAACAACAGAGGACAGAAGGGCTTCCCCCCGCAAGTGCGGACGGTGAACATGATATACGCAACCCATATCCCCAAAAGGGAGCGGAAATGTGCTCTCAAGGACGTCTATGCGTTGGAGCCAGTCGCCCCAAAGTTCAACCCATGGTCCTCCTGCCCGATCACTTTAGATCGAAGGGACCACCCCACTAGCATCCGTCACAGCAGATTCGCCGCATTGGTCCTAGACCCAATCATTGATGGATTTCACCTCACTAGAGTCCTCGTGGACGGCGGCAGCAGCCTGAACCTACTTTATCAGGATATAGTGCGAAAAATGGGTATAGATCCCTCAAGGATTAAACCCACAAAGACAACCTTTAAAGGCGTCATACCAGGTGTAGAAGCCAACTGTACAGGCTCGGTTACACTCAAAGTGGTCTTTGGATCCCTGGATAATTTCTGAAGCGAAGAGTTAATCTTTGACATAGTCCCATTCTGCAGTGGCTATCATGCCCTACTCGGACGAACCGCATTCGCAAAATTCAATGCGGTGCCGCACTACGCATATCTCAAGCTCAAGATGCCAGGCCCTCGCGGAGTCATTACGGTAAATGGAAACACCGAACGCTCTCTCCGAACGGAGGAGCACATGGCGGCCCTGGCGACGGAAGTACAAAGTAGCCTCTCAAGGCAATTCTCCAATCCGGGTGTTAAACGTCCGGACAACGTCAAGCGCGCCCGAAGTAACCTACAACAAAACCGGCTGGCATGTTCTGAGCAAGCATAGCAGTGCGGCCCCAACCCCAGCCCTCACCAGATGGTGATAGCGGTACCACGCATACATAATTACGCTTTGGAAATACCATGGGCATAAGGGGAGGGGCACAACCACGGCACGCCCAGAATACGGCTGAACCACACTAGGGGCTCCCTATTTTGCCGTTTCCTTTTTTTATATACTTTCAGGACCCAACTATCCAGAAGGCCTGTCTGGCAATACACTCGCCAAACACACGATGCAACAGCCAGGGAGAGAACAAGCCACGTCAAATGTCCAGGTGGTCTCTATAACGAGCTAAATACTTGTTTTACTTAAAGTCTCGCAGCTTGCCCCTGGAGGGGGACATGTCAAATAATCCCATCTCTTACTTATCGCACTATTTGTATCGTTCTGCTTTCATAGCAGCCCTTTTTAATAAACAATACATAGCTCTTATCTATTATTGTATTCATCTTTTTTTATATAAATATGTTCAGTCATGACATTATGCAACCGTACACTTTGGTACGGCCAATACACTAGGGGCTTAAGCACCCCATAACACAGTGTGAGAAGACTGAACACTCTCATGAGTGCGGCACCCCGAACTTATAGCACTATATGCATCGGCTCCGAATCATGTCTTGGGTCAATAGTTGGGTTTGCCCGGCTCCCATGTTTTGGTACCTTACGTTCCGCAATGTTAGCTAAGGTAGCGCTGGGAGAACTACTGCGATTGTGCCCCAGTTGAGCTGGGTTAACACCTCAGTAGAGAAAGCTAAAACTAACCGTCATGATAGTGCGAGAGACCGGTCGCTGTTCGCGAGGTTTTTCGAGTCCCTAAAGACTTATGCCGCTTAGAGCGAGGAGCCGGATTTATCTGGCCTAGGCGTGGATAGCGCCCCGAACTCGGTCTTCCGAATACTAGGGGCTTTGCCGAAATTTAAAATTATAGAATTCTATGGCTAAGTGAGAGTGATAAAGCATTATAAGTCCGATGGCCTTGTTCGTTGTGCTGAGCGCCTCCCTAGATGGACCCAAGAATGGGAACAAGAGCACTCAAGTTTATCCTGAACACCCCAGCACTCGTGGCATGGGGGTAGAAGCAGATGACTTGCATCTCTCAGATTTGATAAACGGCCGCACAGAAGGTAATATTTTAAATTAACAAGTGTTGCTTAGCGCATATGAACAAAGTTTTCAGCGTACAGGATACAGATGCGAGTCTACTCAAAAATTACATCTTTGGAGCATTCACCCGCTATAATGCGGGCACCCTTCAGGACGCCCTCATAATACATCTCGGCTTGCGATACTCCTTGCCCGGCGGTGGCGCGTCCGTCACAAGCTTCTCGGCGTCCATCTTGCCCCGGTGCACTTTAGCACGGGCAAGGGCCCGACGGGCACCTTCAATACAGACGGAGCGCTTGATGACTTTAATCCATGGACAGGCGTCCACCAGCCGCCGCACCAGACCGAAGTAGCTCCCAGGCATGGCTTCTCTAGGCCACAGCCGAACTATGAGGCCCTTCATGGCCTGTTCGGCCACCTTGTGGAGCTCGACCAGCTGCTTCAGCTGGTCACTCAGGGGCACCGGATGTCCGGCCTCAACATATTGAGACCAGAACACCTTTTCCATCGAGCTCCCCTCCTCGGCTCGGTAGAACGCGGCAGCATCAGACACACTATGGGGCAGATCGGCGAACGCTCCTGGAGAGCTCCGAATTCGGGTAAGTAACAGATAATTCACTTTTATATGCTTGCTTTGCATAAAGAATTCCTTACCTGCCGCTATCTTCTTTATCGCCTCGATCTCCTGGAGGGCCTTCTGGGCTTCGGCCTTAGCGGTTTTGGCACTCTCAAGAGCCAAGGCGAGCTCGGACTCTCGAGTCTTCGAGTCACGCTCCAAACTCTCGTGTTTCTCCACGAGAGCCTGGAGCTCTTGCCGCACCTCCGCCACCCGCGCCTCCTACTTCTGTCGCTTGGTGTGCTCCAAGGCCGCACTATTTTCGGCCTTGGACACCACTTCCTTCAGGGTCGCCACCTCGGTCGTGGTCCCTACAATACCCACGTTATTCCTGTCATTTTTTGCAACCAAATCCTTTCTATAAGGTATTACTTTAATAAGGTATTACTTACCTTCCTTGTCCTCGAGCTGCTTCTTGGCAAGGCCGAGCTCGTTCTCGGACCGCTCGAGGCTCTCCTCAATGCATTGACCTCCGCAGTCAGTGTGGCAGAGGTCAGCAGCGCAGCCTGCATTCCCATATTGACATATTTATGTTAGACTCCTGCGTATATCTTTTTAGATCCTCAGCTCAGCTTTTCTTTCCAAACACCAAACTAAGCATCAGGGGCTACTGTCTATGCGGTAATATTCTTACATATCTTAAAACTTACCTCAAATCCTGTTAGAAGGCTGGTACAGGCTTCAGTCAGCACGCTCTTGGCGGACTGAACCTTCCGAATCACCGCACTCATAACAGTGCGGTGCTCCTCGTCGATGGAGGCGCCGTTAAGCACCTCCAGCAAATTGTCCGGCGTCTCCGGCTGGACGGAGGACGCCGGCGTTGTAGGCGTGCCTTTCTTGCGAAGGCGCCGTCTACCGGACTCTGGAACCGTTGTTGGTTCCGAAGAGGTATCCGGCCCAGGGCCGGACTTAGATCCCTCTGGGGCTTTACCCCCTTTGGGCCTGGAGTCCGAGAGGTCACCTTGCGGCGCCTCCAGGACCACCTCCTCCTGGTTTAGTCCCTTCTGGAACTCCACCTGGGCGTCGTCCGTAGGGAAAGGGGAGGAGGCCGTCGGAAGTGAAGCGCTATTCACGTCCGACGAATCCAGGGAGCCGCTCGACGAATCGCCGAGCTGAGCCTTGGGCGGACTGCATGATTGAATTCGGCGTCAGAAGGTACCATACATTAGAGGAGCGCCACGAGTTATTTTGGTATCCGGATACTTACGATTTTGCCAGGGGCTTGACCCTGGAAGGCCATTCCTCCCCGCCGTTTTCGGCATCAGAGGCGTAGTCCGGCAGAAGGGTCCTCGCCTTTTTGGACCCTCCGGCCTCCATAGTTGGGGCGGCCTTCCTTTTCTTTCCTCCCCCCGCTGGAGGGGGAGAGGCTTCTTCTTCTTCCTCCTCCTCGTCCTCAGAGGCGGAGGGTGCTTCGGGGTTGTCAAGCGATGAATCCGACACCACCAGGCGCCGGGAACTCTTTCGAGTCCCCGTGGCCTTCTTCTTGGCCTTCTTCTCTGGCACCACGTGAGGTGCCGGAACTAGCAGCTTCGTCAAGCGTGCGTCTGCTGGGCCTTCGGGTAAAGGAGCCGGACAGTCAAACTGTCCGGACTTCCTCTTCCAGTCCCGTCAAAGGAGCAGGAGTTTAGATCCTACATGGAGTCAAACTATGAAAATCAAATGTCCCGTAGAGGACTAAAAGCAAGCTTACTTCGGTGGCTTGGCGCTTGGCGCAGAATCCGCGATCCTCGATGACGGGAGGGGAGACCTCGGAGCTCTTGAATAGCACCTTCCAGGCGTCCTCGTGCTTTGTGTCGAAGAGCCGGGACAGAGTCTGGTGCTGGGCCGGGTCGAACTCCCACAAGTTGAAGGCCCGTCGTTGACACGGAAGGATCCGGCGAAAGAGCATGACCTGGACTATGTTGACAAGCTTAACCTTCTTGTTCACCAGGTCTCGGATGCAGGTTTGGAGTCCGGTCACCTCTTCCGGACTATCCCACAACAGGCCCGTCTCTTTCCAAGATGTGAGCCGTGTGCGGATGCCAGATCGGAATTCGGGGGCCGCTGCCCATTTAGGGTCACGTGGCTCGGTGATATAGAACCACCCCGACTGCCATCCTTTGATGGTCTCTACAAAGGCGCCCTCGAGCCATGTAATGTTGGCTATCTTGCCCACCATGGCGCCTCCGCACTCTGCTTGGCGGCCGCCCACGACCTTCGGCTTGACGCTGAAGATCTTCAGCCATAGGCCAAAGTGAGGCTGGATGCGGAGGAAGGCCTCACACACGATGATAAACGCTGAGATGTTGAGGATGAAGTTCGGGGCCAGATAGTGGAAGTCCAGGCCGTAGTAGAACATGAGCCCCCGGACGAACGGGTGAAGGGGAAAGCCCAGTCCGCGGAGGAAATGGGGGAGAAATACGACCCTCTCATGGGGCCCAGGGGTGGGGATGAGTTGCCCCTCATCTGGAAGCCGGTGCGCGATGTCGTCAGACAAGTATCCGGCCTTCCTCAACTTTTTGATTTGCCCCTCCGTGATGGAGGAGGCCATCCATCTACCTCCCGCTCCGGACATGATTGGAGAAGGGTTGGGGTGGGAAGTGCGGACTTGGGCACTGGAGCTCGAGTGCACAGGGATGGGTAAGCAAAGGAGGAAGAAGGCGTAAATGGAAAGGGTGGATCCTTATCCCCTTATATGGGCGGCCGAAACTATAAGCCCCCACCAGCCTAATAAAACTCGCTTATCTCTCAAGCGCCGCGGTTAATGGCACGGTTGGGTTACCCACGCCCGTATTGATGAGAATCCTGGAATAAGGGGACACGATCTCTACCTTGACAAGACGTGCCAAGGAAACCGCCTTGCTAAACGCGCTGAGGTGGAACAGTAAGATGATTCGAATAAAGGCTTGGCCTGGCGTGATGTCATGCTGCGGAATACGTCAGCAGATTAGATTTGTGCAGATATTATTATCTCTACGGTGGTATGTGGAACTTATTTTGCAGAGCCGGACACTATCCTTGTGTTCAAAACCTTCTATGAAGTATTCGGAGGAGGAACCCGCCTTGCAATGCCGAAGACAATATGCGCGCCGGACTCATCGTCATTGAAGCCTGGATCAGGGGCTACTGAGGGAGTCCTAGATTAGGGGGTGTCCGGATAGCCGTACTATCACCGTTGGCCGGACTCCTGGACTATGAAGATACAAGATTGAAGACTTCGTCTTGTGTCCGGATGGGACTTTCCTTGGCGTGGAAGGCAAGCTTGGCGATACGGATATGTAGATCTCCTACTATTGTAACCGACTTTGTGTAACCCTAACCGTCTCCGGTGTCTATATAAACCAGAGGGTTTTAGTCCGTAGGATGAACAAAAATCATACCATAGGCTAGCTTCTAGGGTTTAGCCTCTTTGATCTCGTGGTAGATCAACTCTTGTGCTACCCATATCATCAATATTAATCAAGCAGGAGTAGGGTTTTACCTCCATCGAGAGGGCCCGAACCTGGGTAAAAAAATCGTGTCCCTTGTCTCCTGTTACCATCCGCCTAGACGCACAGTTCGGGACCCCCTACCCGAGATCCGCCGGTTTTGACACCGACAGGAAGCATTACTAGAACACGGATGAAGGAGTCATACTCGTAGCAATTCAGATCGTAGTTGATTCCGATCTAAGCGCTGAACAACGGCGCCTCCGCGTTCAACACATGTGCAGCCCGATGACGTCTCCCGTGCCTTGATCCAGCAAGGGAAGAGGGAGAGGTTGGGGAAGACTCCGTCCAACAGCAGCACGATGGTGTGGTGGTGGTGGAGGAGCGTGGCACTCCAGCAAGGCTTCGCCAAGCACCGCAAGAGACGAGGAGGGAGAGGGGTAAGGCTGCACCAAGAGGGAGACATTCTCATGTCTATGGCAGCCCCAAACCCCCACTATATATAGGGGGAAGGGAGGGGCTGCGCCCCCATCTAGGTTTACACCCCTAGGGGTGGCGGCCAGCCCTAGATCCCATCTAGGGGGGCGGCCAAGGGGGAGAGAGGGGGGTGCACCACTAGGTGGGCCTTAGGCCCATCTGAGCCTAGGGTTTCCCCCTTTCCCTTCTCTCTTCGCCTTAGGCCCTGGTGGGGGGCGCACCAGCCCACCTGGGGCTGGTCCCCTCCCACACTTGGCCCACGCAGCCCTCTGGGGCCGGTGGCCCCACCTGGTGGACCCCCGGGACCCTCCCGGTGGTCCCGATACGTTACCGATAGCACCCTAAACTTTTCTCGTGACCAAAACAGGACTTCCCATATATAAATCTTTACCTCCGGACCATTCTGGAACTCCTCTTGTCGTCCAGGATCTCATCCGGGACTCCGAACAACATTCGGTAACCACGTATATCTATTCCCTACAACCCTAGCGTCATCGAACCTTAAGTGTGTAGACCCTACGGGTTTGGAAACCATGCAGACATGACCGAGACAACTCTCCAGCCAATAACCAACAGCGGGATCTGGATACCCATGTTGGCTCCCACATGTTCCATGATGATCTCATCGGATGAACCACGATGTCAAGGATTCAATCAATCCTGTATACAATTCCCTTTGTCTACTGGTATGATACTTACCCGAGATTCGATCGTCGGTATCCCGATACCTTGTTCAATCTCGTTACCGCAAGTCTCTTTACTCATTCCGTAACACATCATCCCGCGATCAACTCCTTGATCACATTGTGCACATTATGATGATGTCCTACCGAGTGGGCCCAGAGATACCTCTCTGTCACACAGAGTGACAAATCCCAGTCTTGATTCGTGCCAACCCAACAGACACTTTCGGAGATACCCGTAGTGCACCTTTATAGTCACCCAGTTACATTGTGATGTTTGGTACACCCAAAGCATTCCTATGGTATCCGGGAGTTGCACAATCTCATGGTCTAAGGAAAAGATACTTGACATTTAGAAAAGCTTTAGCATACGAACTACACGATCTTGTGCTAGGCTTAGGATTGGGTCTTGTCCATCACATCATTCTCCTAATGATGTGATCCCGCTATCAACGACATCCAATGTCCATGGTCAGGAAACCGTAACCATCTATTGATCAACGAGCTAGTCAACTAGAGGCTTACTAGGGACATGGTGTTGTCTATGTATCCACACATGTATCTGAGTTTCCTATCAATACAATTATAGCATGGATAATAAACAATTATCATAAACAAGGAAATATAATAATAAACATTTTATTATTGCCTCTAGGTCATATTTCCAACACAACTACCAGGAGTTGGTAGATCGAGCTCTCATGATTGAAGGGAAGCAGCAGCAGATTGACAACCGCAAGAGGAAGTATGGACAAGGGAAGTATAATTCTGGAGCTTAGCAGAAGCCCCGTTTTACCCCAAACTCGGGAGGACCATTTCAGCATACCCATGGAGGAGGGAGTTCGCACAACCATAGTGGCCCCAAGAATGGTAATGTGAATGGAGGAAGCAACGGACAGAATCGTACCAATCCATCAACCCCAGCCAATAGGGATCTAAGCCACATTACCTGTTTCAAATGCCAGAAGATTGGACATTATGCCACTAAATGTCCTAAAGCGAAGAATGGAAATGGGAACGGGAGCTCTGGGAAGAAGCCTAACCCTTTCAACAAGGGACAGGTGAACCACTTTAGCGTGGAGGAGGTCGAAGCCCAGCCAGATGCAGTAATAGGTAAGTTTTTGGTTAAGTCATTTACTGCAATCGTTCTTTTTGATACTGGTGCATCGCATTCATACATATCAAGGGGATTTGTGGATAAGTATAAACTACCCACCAAGGTTCTTAGAACACCTATGTTAGTAAGCTCACCAGGAGCGGAGTATATGGCCAGTGCAGGATGTTTTCAAGTACCATTGACCATAGGCAGGCATGTTTTCCCCTCGGATTTGATAATTTTGGAGTCGCAAGGTTTGGATGTGATTCTGGGTATGGATTGGCTATCGATGTATGGAGGAAACATCGATTGCGCCAGTAAGTCAATTTTGCTTACCACCCCAGAAGGAAGAAGGATCAAGTATGTATCCCGGCATGTGCCGAAGAGGACTCAAGTGAATTCCTTACCAGGAGTTGTACAGGAGGAAGTACCAGTGGTGAAGGATTTCCCTGACGTATTTCCAGAAGAGTTGCCAGGCATGCCACCGGATAGAGAAATTGAGTTTTTGATCGAGCTTTTGCCAGGCACAGGGCAAATATCTAAGCGACCGTACAGGATGCTCGCATAGGATTTGGAGGAAATTAAGAAGCAGATTAAGGAGCTACTGGATAAAGGATATATTCGCCCAAGTTCTTCACCTTGGGGATCGCCAGTACTTCTAGTGGAGAAGAAGGATGGATCATTAAGGATGGTTGTTGATTATCGGGGATTGAATGAAGTGACAATCAAGAACAAGTACCCACTGCCGATGATCAATGATTTTTTTTGACCAGTTGCAAGGAGCTAAGGTATTTTCCAAGATCGATCTGCGATCAGGATACCACCAGTTGAAGATTCGAGAGCAGGATATACCTAAGACGGCTTTTACCACCACGTACGGGCTGTATGAGTATACCGTTATGTCATTTGGTCTGACTAACGCACCTGCCTATTTCATGAACATGATGAACATGGTGTTTATGGAGTTTCTGGATAAGTTCGTCGTGGTGTTCATTGATGATATTTTGGTCTACTCAAATAATGAAGAGGAGCATAAGGAGCATTTGCGTTTGGTACTTGGGAAGCTCAGAGAACATCAGTTATATGCCAAGTTCAGCAAGTGTGAATTCTGGTTGAAGAAAGTTGGATTCCTCGGACATGTTATATCCGGATAAGGAATAGCAGTAGACCCCACCAAAGTTGTCACTGTGACAAATTGGGAAGCCCCAACGACAGTTGGAGAGATCCAAAGTTTTCTTGGACTCGCAGGATACTACCGGAGGTTCATTGAGAATTTCTCAAAGATTGCGAAGCCCATGACGAAGTTGTTAAAGAAGGACACCAAGTTCAAATGGACTGAGCAATGTGAGGCCAGTTTTCAGGAGTTGAAGAAAGGTTTGGTTACATCACCCGTGTTTATTCTGCCAGATCAGCGCAAGGATTATGAGGTGTATTGCGACACTTCATGTCGAGGACTTCGAGCAGTGCTTATGCAGGAGGGAAGAGTTGTTTCGTATGCCTCACGACACCTTAAGCCCCATGAGTTGAATTATGCTACACATGATTTGGAGTTAGCAGCCGTAGTGCATGCATTGAAGACATGGAGACATTTTCTCACCGAAAATCATTGTGAGGTGTACATGGATCATAAGAGTTTGAAGTACATCTTCACACAGAAGGAGTTTAATCGCAGGCAAATGAGATGGTTGGAGCTCATCAAGGATTATGATATGAGATTGCATTATCACCCCGGAAAGGCTAACGTAGTAGCCGATGCGTTCAGCCGCAAGAGCCATGTCAACACACTCTTGACCGAAGAGTTACTGAAAGGGATCGAGAAAAGGTGTCTAGAGTGGGGGTGATTAGACACTAAGTACCAAAAGTTGCAGTTTTTAACTTCTTTAAGTTGGAGTGGAGTTTAGGCACAAGTTTAACACTCACAATACATAACAAGCAAGCATGCAAAGAGTATATGAGCAGCGGAAAGTAAAGCATGCAACTTGCAAGAATGTAAAGGGAAGGGATTGGAGGATTCAAATGCAATTGGAGACACGGATGTTTTTGTCGTGGTTCCGGTAGGTGGTGCTATCGTACATCCACGTTGATGGAGACTTCAACCCACGAAGGGTAACGGTTGCGCGAGTCCATGGAGGGCTCCACCCAAGAAGGGTCCACGAAGAAGCAACCTTGTCTATCCCACCATGGTCGTCGCCCACGAAGGACTTGCCTCACTAGCGGTACATCTTCACGAAGTAGGCGATCTCCTTGCCCTTACAAACTCCTTGGTTCGACTCCACAATCTTCTTGGAGGCTCCCAAGTGACACCTAGCCAATCTAGGAGACACCACTCTCCAAGAAGTAACAAATGGTGCGTTGATGATGAACTCCTTGCTCGTGTGCTTCAAATGATAGTCTCCCCAACACTCAACTCTCTCTCACAGGATTTGGATTTCGTGGAAAGAAGATTTGAGTGGAAAGCAACTTGGGGAAGGCTAGAGATCAAGATTCATATGGTAGGAATGGAATATCTTGGCCTCAACACATGAGTAGGTAGTTCTCTCTCAGAAAATGGATGCTGGAAGTGTAGGCTTGTTCTGATGGCTCTCTCCACGAATGAAGAGGAGGTGGAGGGGTATATATAGCCTCCACACAAAATCTAACCGTTACACACAATTTACCAATCTCGGTGGGACCGAATCAACAAACTCGGTCAGACCGATTTAGTAAACCTAGTGACCGTTAGGGTTTTCGGTGGAACCGACATGCAACTTGGTAGGACCGATATGGTTAGGGTTAGGGCATAACGTAATCTCGGTGAGACCGATTACACAAACTCGGTGGGACCGATTTTGGTAATAAGCTAACCAGAGAGTTGGTCAGGCAAACTCGGTGAGACTGATTACACAAACTCGGTGGGACCGATTTTGGTAATAAGCTAACCAGAGAGTTTGCATTGTAATCTCAGTAGTACCGATTTCTCAAACTCGGTGAGAACGATTTTGGTAATGGACATACACAGAGAGATTACAATCCCGTCTCGGTGAGACCGAGATCCCTATCGGTGAGACCGATTTGCCTAGGGTTTGTGGCAGTGGCTATGACAACTAAATTCGGTGGCTCTAGGTAGAAAGAATCGGTGGGGCTGAGTTTAGACTTTTGGTTTAGGACATTTGTGGATGTGGGAAAGTAGTTGAGGTCTTTGGAGCATATCACTAAGCACTTTGAGCAAGCAAGCCATTAAGCAACACCTCATCCCCTCTTGATAGTATTGGCTTTTCCTATAGACTCAATGTGATCTTGGATCACTAAAATATAAAATGCAGAGTCTTGAGCTTTTGATCTTGAGCCAATCCTTTGTCCTTAGGATCTTGAAGGGGTTCCACATCCTTTAGTCCATGCCACTCCATTGTTGAACTTGTCTGAAATATACTAGGTAAAAGTGTTAGTCCAACAAGAGATATGTTGACATTAATTACCAAAACCACCCAGGGAGCACTTGTGCTTTCAATCTCCCCCTTTTTGGTAATTGATGACAACATACATCAAAGCTTTAGAGAAAGATATAAAGAATAGCAAGTAAAACTTTGGAAAGACATGTAACAAGCATAGGCTCCCCTTACATGTATGCAATCATGTGAATATGGAATATAGAAGCATGTGAATGCATGAACATGACAGAGTAAGCAATGTGATACATGTATCTTGGCCATATGCATCAGAGCAAAAGATAGCAACAGATGTGTATGTGGGAAATGTACCTCATGCTCATGAGTCCTTCTTGCAAACAATATGTACATTAGCAAGAATTCCTCATACACATGGCTGTGATGCATATACTTACCTTGTGGTCTTGAGTTGGCCTAGGATGGAATGAACCTGCGTAAACAAGGTTAGATAACACAGATACACCTACTAGCCAGAGCAAATAGAAGAAACCACAAGAATACCAAGACTGGGATGACATGTAGAGAGTGAGTACTAAGTACCACATTTGATATAGACATGTCCCCAAAGGTAAAGATGTGCAATGAATTTAAAGGATTCTCTTTCCCTTAGATGTCTTGCTCCCCCTGAATCTAGCATAGGATACTGGGAGAAGATAGGGAACAGAAAATCAGAGCAAAATGCAAAATCAGAGCTCAAGGAAACAAATGAACATAGCTAATGCAAATATGCACATATGAACATGTCTTTCTTTCCCCCTCAAGAAGACATGTGGTATCTCTCCTCTTGAACACCAAGCATCTGGGATCCTTGAGGATTACTCTCTTCTTGAGTATTCTCTCCCCCTGAAGATCTCTCTCTCCCCCTATGGAGGTGATACTCTCTTTCCCTTTGGAAGTGATAAGCTTTGATGTGATCTCTCTAAGTGATAAGCTTTGATGTGATCTCTCTCTACCCCTTTGACATCAATTTCCAAGAAGGGCCTTCCAGAATTTGTCTTGAATGGGTTTGGTCCTTGAGTCACAACACAAAGCACTGATAAAAATGTGATGCTTGTAGAGGACAAGATTCATTGAGTGGAGCTGGATCAAAAGTAAAATAGGAATAAGTAGCAAAATGTTTTTCCTGTAGTGAAAACGGTGGCACCAAGTGGTTTTCTTCGGTTGCACCAAAAGGATTCGGTTGGATCGAAAACAACAAACCGGTGAGACCGAGTTCATCATAGAGAAAACATTTGTCACCTCAGCTCACTAGACAAGTAAAATCTCACAAGGATTTGCAAGGAAATAACTGAAGGATATGCAATGAATTGGATGCGGGGAATGCAGAACAAAAAGAAAAGAAAGAAATCTAGATGAAGTTTTTTTTGAAAGGGGAAACAAACATGCATGAGACAAATGCAAGAGCATAGAAAAAAAAGAACACAAGAGAACTTCATCTAGAGTTTGTCGGTGACAAAGTCACCTATGTTAGAGTATATTGACTTAGGAGTCAAGTGAGATCACTTGATCATAGGTCATACTCATCGTTTAAGCTCAAAATGGGGTTACCATTTATCGTTTAAGCATCTTGATGTATTCACATCTTGTCGAGGTGCTTTGACTCATGACTTTGAGTAAAGCTTCTCTAAGATGGAATGACATACCTTGGGTGGTGGTGTTGATCATGTAGTTGAACTTGTGTGGGTTGCTCAAGGTTGATGTAGCTCATCAAGAGTTTGGAGCACCACTTGGAATTTGAGTTCATCTTCCTACATGGGTTAGTTCTTGCAAGGAAGAGCACTTGTGTATCCAAAATGACAATCATGAAACTCAACATAGAATTTGTCAAAAGGATATGTTTGAATAGTTCTGTGCTTTCTTGTCTTCAACCACCATTGTGTAGAGACTTGGTGATGTAGATATTGCTCAAGTTATGAGTAGGTTACAATCTCATGGAGTTCGATTCAACCAAGTACGTACATGGGTTAGATAACATGCAAGGTGCAAACATATCCAAGACATAAGATTATCATCATAAGAGAAATATCAAGGATTAGTCATAGGCTCATGCCTTGCATGTATCCAATGGAGTTTCTACTCCAAGTTTGAAGCATCAATGATGTTCAATTCTCCTCTTAACCTGCAAAGCACTTTCTCATCAAGTGGTTTAGTGAATATATCCGCTAATTGCTTTTCGGTGCGAACATGCTTAAGTTTAATGTCTCCTTTGGCAACATGATCTCGCATGAAATGATGACGAACTTCAATATGCTTAGTTCGAGAGTGTTGCACGGGATTGTGAGCAATCTTGATAGCACTTTCTGTTGGGGAATGTTACAAAAAATAAAAAAATTCTACGCTTCACCAAGATCAACCTATGGAGTCATCTAGCAACGAGAGAGAGGAGTGCATCTACATACCCTTGTAGATCACGAGCGGAAGCGTTCAAGAGAACGGGGTTGAGGGAGTCGTACTCGTCGTGATCCAAATCACCGAAGATCCTAGTGTCGAACGGACAGCACATCCGCGTTCAACACACGTACGGTTGGGAAGACGTCTCCTCCTTCTTGATCCAGCAAGGGGGAGGGAGAGGTTGGTGGAGATCCAGCAACACGACGGCGTGGTGGTGGAAGTAGCGGTGATCTCGGCAGGGCTTCGCCAAGCTCGGCGAGAGGGAGAGGTGGTACGGGGGGAGAGGGAGGCGCCAGGGACTAGGGTGTGGTTGCCCTCCCTCCCCCTCTTTATATAGGGGGCCTAGGGGGTGCGCCACCCCCCTAGAGATCCCATCTCAAGGGGGGCAGCGACCTAGGGGGGGACTTGCCCCCCAAGTCAAGTGGGTCGCCCCCCCCCCACCACCCCTAGGGTTTCCAACCCTAGGCGCAGGGGAGGCCCAAGGGGGGCGCACCAGCCCACTAGGGGCTGATTCCCCTCCCACTTCAGCCCATGGGGCCCTCCGGGATAGGTGGCCCCACCCGATGGACCCCCGGGACCCTTCCGGTGGTCCCAGTACAATACCGGTGACCCCTGAAACTTTCCCGGTGGCCGAAAGTGGACTCCCTATATACAATTCTTCACCTGCGGACCATTCCAGAACTCCTCGTGATGTCCGGGATCTCATCCGGGACTCCGAAAAACTTTCGGGTTACCGCATACTAATATCCCTACAACCCTAGCATCACCGGACCTTAAGTGTGTAGACCCTACGGGTTCGGGAGACACGCAGACATGACCGAGACGACTCTCCGGTCAATAACCAACAGCGGGATCTAGATACCCATGTTGGCTCCCACATGCTCCTCGATGATCTCATTGGATGAACCACGATGTCGAGGATTCAAGTAATCCCGTATACAATTCCCTTTGTCAATCGGTACGTTACTTGCCCGAGATTCTATCGTCAGTATCCCAATACCTCGTTCAATTCTCGTTACCAGCAAGTCACTTTACTCGTACCGTAATGCATGATCCCATGACCAAACACTTGGTCACATTGAGCTCATTATGATGATGCATTACCGAGTGGGCCCAGAGATACCTCTCCGTCATACAGAGTGACAAATCCCAATCCCGATCTGTGTCAACCCAACAGATACTTTTGGGGATACCCGTAGTATACCTTTATAGTCACCCAGTTACGTTGTGACGTTTGGTACACCCAAAGCAGTCCTATGGCATCCGGGAGTTACACGATCTCATGGTCTTAAGGAAATGATACTTGACATTGGAAAAGCTCTAGCAAACGAACTACACGATCTTGTGCTATGCTTAGGATTGGGTCTTGTCCATCACATCGTTCTCCTAATGACGTGATCCCGTTATCAATGACATCCAATGTCCATAGTCAGGAAACCATGACTATCTATTGATCAACGAGCTAGTCAACTAGAGGCTCACTAGGGACATGTTATGGTCTATGTATTCACACGTGTATTATGATTTCCGCATAACACAACTATAGCATGAATAATAGACAATTATCATAAACAAGGAAATATAATAATAATCATTTTATTATTGCCTCTAGGGCATATTTCCAACAGTCTCCCACTTGCACTAGAGTCAATAATCTAGTTACATTGTGATGAATCGAACGCCCATAGAGTTCTGGTGTTGATCATGTTTTGCTCGCGGAAGAGGTTTAGTCAACGGATCTGTGACATTCAGATCCGTATGCACTTTGCAAATATCTATGTCTCCATCTTGAACATTTTCACGAATGGAGTTGAAGCGACGCTTGATGTGCCTGGTCTTCTTGTGAAACCTGGGCTCCTTGGCAAGGGCAATAGCTCTAGTGTTGTCACAGAAGAGAGTGATCGGCCCCGACGCATTGGGTATGACTCCTAGGTCGGTGATGAACTCCTTCATCCAGATTGCTTCATGCGCTGCCTCCGAGGCTGCCATATACTCCGCTTCAGATGTAGATCCCGCCACGACGCTTTGCTTGCAACTGCACCAGCTTACTGCCCCTCCATTCAAAATATACACATACCCGGTTTGTGACTTAGAGTCATCCAGATCTGTGTCGAAGCTAGCGTCGACGTAACCCTTTACGATGAGCTCTTCGTCACCTCCATATACGAGAAACATATCCTTAGTCCTTTTCAGGTACTTCAGGATGTTCTTGACCGCTGTCCAGTGTTCCATGCCGGGATTACTTTGGTACCTTCCTACCAAACTTACGGCAAGGTTTACATCAGGTCTGGTACACAGCATGGCATACATAATAGACCCTATAGCTGAGGCATAGGGGATGACACTCATCTTTTCTCTACCTTCTGCCGTGGTTGGGCATTGAGCTGAGCTCAATTTCACACCCTGCAACACAGGCAAGAACCCCTTCTTGGACTGATCCATTTTGAACTTCTTCAATATCTTATCAAGGTATGTGCTTTGTGAAAGACCTATGAGGCGTCTCGATCTATCCCTATAGATCTTGATGCCTAATATGTAAGCAGCTTCTCCAAGGTCCTTCATTGAAAAACACTTATTCAAGTAGGCCTTAATGTTGTCCAAAAGTTCTATATCATTTCCCATCAAAAGTATGTCATCTACATATAATATGAGAAATGCTACAGAGCTCCCACTCACTTTCTTGTAAACGCAGGCTTCTCCATAAGTCTGCATAAACCCAAACGCTTTGATCATCTCATCAAAGCGAATGTTCCAACTCCGAGATGCTTGCACCAGCCCATAAATGGATCGCTGGAGTTTGCATACCTTGTTAGCATTCTCAGGATCGACAAAACCTTTCGGCTGCATCATATACAGTTCTTCCTTAAGATAGCCGTTAAGGAATGCCGTTTTGACGTCCATTTGCCATATCTCATAATCATAGTATGCGGCAATTGCTAACATGATTCGGACATACTTCAGCTTCGCTACGGGAGAGAAAGTCTCATCATAGTCAACCCCTTGAACTCGTCGATAACCCTTAGCGACAAGTCGAGCTTTATAGATGGTAACATTACCATCCGCGTCCGTCTTCTTCTTAAAGATCCATTTGTTTTCTATCGCTCGCCGATCATCGGGCAAGTCTGTCAAAGTCCATACTTTCTTTTCATACATGGATCCTATCTCGGATTGCATGGCTTCAAGCCATTTGTTTGAATCTGGGCCCGCCATTGCTTCTTCATAGTTCGAAGGTTCACCTTGTCTAACAACATGATTTCCAGGACAGGGTTGCCATACCACTCTGGTGTGGAACGTGTCCTCGTGGACCTACAAAGTTCAGTAGTAACTTGATCCGAAGTACCTTGATCATCATCATTAGTTTCCTCTCTAGTCGGTGCAGGCACCATAGGAACATCTTCCTGAGCTCTGCTACTTTCCGGTTCAAGAGGTAGTACTTCATCAAGTTCCACTTTCCTCCCACTTACTTCTTTCGAGAGAAACTCTTTCTCCAGAAAGGACCCGTTCTTGGCAACAAAGATCTTGCCTTTGGATCTAAGGTAGAAGGTATACCCAATGGTTTCCTTAGGGTGTCCTATGAAGACGCATTTTTCCGACTTGGGTTCGAGCTTTTCAGGTTGGAGTTTCTTGACATAAGCATCGCATCCCCAAACTTTTAGAAACGACGGCTTAGGTTTCTTCCCAAACCATAATTCATACGGTGTCGTCTCAACGGATTTAGACGGTGCCCTATTTAAAGTGAATGTAGCTGTCTCTAGAGCGTATCCCCAAAATGATAGTGGTAAATCGGTGAGTGACATCATAGATCGCACCATATCCAGTAGAGTGCAATTTTGACGTTCGGACACACTGTTATGCTGAGGTGTTCCGGGCGGTGTGAGTTGTGAAACAATTCCACATTTCCTTAAGTGCATACCAAATTCATGACTTAAATATTCTCCCCCACGATCTGATCGTAAGAACTTTATCTTTCGGTCACGTTGATTCTTTACCTCATTCTGAAATTCCTTGAACTTTTCAAAGGTCTCAGACTTGTGTTTCATCAAGTAGACATACCCATATCTACTCAAGTCGTCAGTGAGAGTGAGAACATAACGATAGCCTCCGCGAGCCTCAATGCTCCTTGGACCGCACACATCAGTATGTATGATTTCCAATAAGTTGGTTGCTCGCTCCATTGTTTCGGAGAACGGAGTCTTGGTCATTTTGCCCATGAGGCATGGTTCGCATGTGTCAAAAGATTCGTAATCGAGAGACTCTAAAAGTCCATCAGCATGGAGCTTCTTCATGTGCTTGACACCAATGTGACCAAGGCGGCAGTGCCACAAGTATGTGGGACTATCGTTATCACCCTTACATCTTTTGGTATTCACATTATGAATATGTGTAACATCACGTTCGAGATTCATTAAGAATAAACCATTGACCGGCGGGGCATGACCATAAAACATATCTCTCATATAAATAGAACAACCATTATTCTCGGATTTAAATGAGTAGCCATCTCGTATTAAACGAGATCCAGATACAATGTTCATGCTCAAAGCTGGCACTAAATAACAATTATTGAGGTTTAAAACTAATCCCGTAGGTAAATGTAGAGGTAGCGTGCCAACGGCGATCACATCGACCTTGGAACCATTCCTGACGCGCATCGTCACCTCGTCCTTCGCCAGTCTCCGCTTATTCCACAACTCCTGTTTTGAGTTACAAATATGAGCAATCGCACCACTATCAAATACCCAGGAGCTACTACGAGTACTGGTAAGGTACACATCAATTACATGTATATCACATATACCTTCAGTGTTGCCGGCCTTCTTGTCCGCTAAGTATTTGGGGTAGTTCCGCTTCCAGTGTCCGCTTCCCTTGCAATAAAAGCACTCAGTCTCAGGTTTGGGTCCATTCTTTGCCTTCTTCCCGGCAACTGGCTTACCGGGCACGGCAACTCCCTTGCCGTCCTTGTTGAAGTTCTTCTTACCCTTGCCTTTATTGAACTTACTGGTTTTATTGACCATCAACACTTGATGTTCCTTTTTGATTTCCACCTCCGCTGATTTCAGCATTGAAAATACTTCAGGAATAGTTTTCACCATCCCCTACATATTGTAGTTCATCACAAAGCTCTTGTAGCTAAGTGGTAGCGACTGAAGGATTCTGTCAATGACCGCCTCGTCCGGAGGTTAATGTCCAGCTGGGACAGGCGTTTGTGCAACCCAGACATTTTGAGTATGTGCTCACTGACAGAACTATTTTCCTACATTTTACAACTGTAGAACTTGTCGGAGACTTCATATCTCTCGACCCGGGCATGAGCTTGGAAAACCATTTTCAGCTCTTCGAACATCTCATATGCTCCATGTTGCTCAAAACGCTTTTGGAGCCCCGGTTCTAAGCTGTAAAGCATGCCGCACTGAACGAGGGAGTAATCATCAGCACGTGACTGCCAAGCGTTCATAACATCTTGGTTCTCTAGGATGGGTGCGTCACCTAGCAGTCCTTCTAGGACATATGCTTTCTTGGCAGCTATGAGGATGATCCTCAGGTTCCGGACCTAGTCCGTATAGTTGCTGCCATCATCTTTTAGCTTGGTTTTCTCTAGGAACGCGTTGAAGTTGAGGTTGACATGAGCGTTGGCCATTTGATCTACAAGACATTTTGCAAAGGTTTTTAGACTAAGTTCATGATAATTAAGTTCATCTAATCAAATTATTTAATGAACTCCCACTCAAATTAGACATCCCTCTAGTCATCTAAGTGATACATGATCCGACTCAACTAGACCGTGTCTGATCATCACGTGAGACGGAATAGTCATCAACGGTGAACATCTCCATGTTGATCGTATCTTCCATACGACTCATGTTCGACCTTTCGGTCTCTTGTGTTCCGAGGCCATGTCTGTACATGCTAGGCTCGTCAAGTCAACCTAAGTGTTTTGCATGTGTAAATCTGTCTTACACCCGTTGTATGTGGATGTTGGAATCTATCACCCGATCATCACGCGGTGCTTCGAAACAACGAACTTTCGCAACGGCGCACAGTTAGGGGGGACACTTTCTTGAAATTATTATGAGGGATCATCTTATTTACTACCGTCGTTCTAAGCAAATAAGATGCAAAAACATGATAAACATCACATGCAATCAAATAGTGACATGATATGGCCAATATCATATTGCTCCTTTGATCTCCATCTTCGGGGCGCCATGATCATCTTCGTCACCGGCATGACACCATGATCTCCATCATCATGATCTCCATCATCGTGTCTCCATGAAGTTGTTCGCCAACTATTACTTCTACTACTATGGCTAACGGTTTAGCAATAAAGTAAAGTAATTACATGGCATTTATTCATTGACACGCAGGTCATACAATAATTAAGACAACTCCTATGGCTCCTGCCGGTTGTCATACTCATCGACATGCAAGTCGTGATTCCTATTACAAGAACATGATCTCATACATCACATATATATCATTCATCACAACCTTTTGGCCATATCACATCACAAGGCATATGCTGCAAAAACAAGTTAGACGTCCTCTAATTGTTGTTGCATGTTTTTACGTCGCTGCAAAAGGGTTCTAGCAAGAACGTTTCTTACTTACGTAAAAGACACAACGTGATATGCCAATTTCTATTTACCCTTCATAAGGACCCTTTTCATCGAATCCGATCCGACTAAAGTGGGAGAGACAGACACCCGCTGGCCACCTAATGCAACTAGTGCATGTCAGTCGGTGGAACCTGTCTCACGTAAGCGTACGTGTAAGGTCGGTCCGTGCCGCTTCATCCCACGATGCCGCTGAAACAAGATAAGACTAGTAGTGGTAAGAAAATTGACAACATCTACGCCCACAACAAATTTGTGTTCTACTCGTGCAAAGAAAGTACGCATAGACCTAGCTCATGATGCCACTCTTGGGGAACGTTGCAGAAAATAAAAAAATTCTACGCTTCACCAAGATCAATCTATGGAGTCATCTAGCAATGAGAGATAGGAGTGCATCTACATACCCTTGTAGATCGCAAGCGGAAGCGTTCAAGAGAACGGGGTTGAGGGAGTCGTACTCGTCGTGATCCAAATCACCGAAGATCCTAGTGCCGAACGGACAGCACCTTCGCGTTCAACACACGTACGGTTGGGAAGACGTCTCCTCCTTCTTGATCCAGCAAGGGGGAGGGAGAGGTTGATGGAGATCCAGCAGCACGACGGCGTGGTGGTGGAAGTAGCGGTGATCTCGGCAGGGCTTCGCCAAGCTCAGCGAGAGGGAGAGGTGGTACGGGGGGAGAGGAGGCGCCAGCGACTAGGGTGCGGCTGCCCTCCCTCCCCCCTCTTTATATAGGGGGCCTAGGGGGTGCGCCGGCCCCCTAGAGATCCCATCTCAAGGGGGGCGGCGGCCTAGGGGGGACTTGCCCCCCAAGTCAAGTGGGGTGCCCCCCCAACCCCTAGGGTTTCCAACCCTAGGCGCAGAGGAGGCCCAAGGGGGGCACACCAGCCCACCAGGGGCTGGTTCGCCTCCCACTTCATCCCATGGGCCCCTCAGGAATAGGTGGCCCCACTCGGTGGACCTCCGGGACCCTTCCGGTGGTCCCGGTACAATAACGGTGACCCCCGAAACTTTCCCAGTGGCCGAAACTGGACTTCCTATATACAATTCTTCACCTCCGAACCATTCCAGAACTCCTCGTGACGTCCAAGATCTCATCCGGGACTCCAAACAACTTTCGGGTTACCGCATACTAATATCCCTACAACCCTAGCGTCACCGAACCTTAAGTGTGTAGACCCTACGGGTTCGGGAGACACGCAGACATGACCGAGATGACTCTCCGGTCAACAACCAACAGCGGGATCTGGATAACCATGTTGGCTCCCACATGCACCTCGATGATCTCATCGGATGAACCACGATGTCGAGGATTCAAGTAATCCCATATACAATTCCCTTTGTCAATCGGTATGTTACTTGCCCGAGATTCGGTCGTTGGTATCCCAATACCTCGTTCAATTCTCGTTATCGGCAAGTCACTTTACTTGTACCATAATGCATGAACCCATGACCAAACACATGGTCACATTGAGCTCATTATGATGATGCATTACTGAGTGGGCCCAGAGATACCTCTCCGTCATACGGAGTGACAAATCCCAGTCTCGATCCGTGTCAACCCAACAGATACTTTCGGGGATACCCGTATTATACCTTTATAGTCACCCAGTTAC
This sequence comes from Triticum dicoccoides, assembly GCF_002162155.2. Taxonomy (NCBI): domain Eukaryota; kingdom Viridiplantae; phylum Streptophyta; class Magnoliopsida; order Poales; family Poaceae; genus Triticum; species Triticum dicoccoides. The sequence continues at coordinate 544,168,884 of NC_041385.1, read as the reverse complement.
GTTGTGACGTTTGGTACACCCAAAGCACTCCTACGACATCCGGGAGTTACACGATCTCATGGTCTAAGGAAATGATACTTGACATTGGAAAAGCTCTAGCAAATGAACTACACAATCTTGTGCTATGCTTAGGATTGGGTCTTGTCCATCACATCATTCTCCTAATGACGTGATCCCGTTATCAATGACATCCAATGTCCATAGTCAGGAAACCATGACTATCTGTTGATCAACGAGCTAGTCAACTAGAGGCTCATTAGGGACATGTTATGGTCTATGTATTCACACATGTATTATGATTTCTGGATAACACAATTATAGCATGAATAATAGACAATTATCATGAACAAGGAAATATAATAATAATCATTTTATTATTGCCTCTAGGGCATATTTCGGCGAACTGAAACATCTTAGTAGCCAGAGGAAAAGAAAGCAAAAGCGATTCCCGTAGTAGCGCCGATCGGTATTCTATATCAGCGGACCCAACCCTCCCTTGCATCTAAGGCACATTTCATCTCTGGGCCCGCCCCCAACAGATACCGGTACCGGCCATGAAGGCTTCGCCCTTCTCAAGTGCAAGAATGAACAATATCTTACATAAAGAACAAGAGCACGAGTTGCGTCAAATGACCAAAAACAGTCTATCGAAAAGAGCAACACTTTCATTGTCACAAAGTAATGGAACATGTTTCACATATATCCCATAATCTTTAAGAGTTTAGGTCATCCAAAGTAATTGAGCACAACATGAACCAGCGGTAATGTATTCCGCTTCGGTGGTGGATAAGGATACCGAGTTTTGTTTCTTGGAAGACCAAGACACAAGAGATCTACCAAGAAATTGACAAGTTCCCGAAGTGGACTTTCTATCAACCTTGTATCCGGCATAGTCCGAGTCGGAGTAGCCAACAAGATTGAAAGAGGCCCTCTTAGGATACCAAATGCCAAAATTTGGTGTATGAATTAAGTATCTCACTATCCTTTTCACGACCTTAAGGTGACATTCTTTAGGAGCAGCTTGATATTGTGCACACATGCACACACTTAGCATGATATCGGGATGTGAAGCACATAGATATAACAATGAACCAATCATAGAGCGATAAACCTTTTGATCATCCGGTTTACCATCTTTGGTCAAGTCAAGATGTCCACTAGTATGCATGGGTGTAGTCATACCTTCGCATTCTTGCATATTGAACTTCTTGAATAAGTCCTTGGTGTACTTCGTTTGAGAGATAAAGGTTCCCTCCTTAGTTTGCTTGATTTGCAAACCAAGAAAGAATTTGAGTTCACTCATTATAGACATCTCAAACTTGTCCGACATTAGCTTCCCAAACTTTTCACTAAAATGAGGGTTAGTAGAACCAAATATAATATCATCAACATAGATTTGGCACACAAACAGTTCTCCATTGACCCTTTTAGTAAAAAGACTGGAATCTATTTTTTCCAATTTCAAAGCCTTTTTCAATAAGGAACTTGGTCAAGCATTTATACCACGCTCTAGGAGCTTGTTTAAGACCATAAAGAGCTTTGTGAAGTTTGTAAACATGATTTGGTTTCTTAGGATTGACAAAGTCGGGAGGTTCTTAACATAAACTTCCTCCTCTATTTCACCATTTAGAAAAGAACTTTTAATGTCCATTTGGTACAAGGTGATATCATGGTGATTAGCATAGGCAAGTAAGATGTGAATGGACTCAAGTCTAGCAACGGGAGCATAAGTCTCACCATAGTCCATACCTTCGACTTGTGTATAGCATATTGGAAATATGCCCTAGAGGCAATAATAAAAGGATTATTATTATATTTCCTTGTTCATGATAATTGTCTTTTATTCATGCTATAATTGTATTATCTGGAAATCGTGATACACGTGTGAATACATAGACCACAATATGTCCCTAGTGAGCCTCTAGTTGACTAGCTCGTTGATCAACAGATAGTCATGGTTTGCTGACTATGGACATTAGATGTCATTGATAACGGGATCATATCATTAGGAGAATGATGTGATGGACAAGACCCAATCCTAAGCTTAGCACAAGATCATGTAGTTCGTTTTGCTAGAGCTTTTCCAATGTCAAGTATCTTTTCCTTAGACCATGAGATCGTGTAACTCCCGGATACCGTAGGAGTGCTTTGGGTGTACCAAACGTCACAACATAACTGGGTGACTATAAAGGTCCACTACAGGTATCTCCGAAAGTGTCTGTTGGGTTGACACGGATCGAGATTGGGATTTGTCACTCCGTATGACGGAGAGGTATCTTTGGGCCCACTCAGTAATGCATCATCATAATGAGCTCAAAGTGACCAAGTGTCTGGTCACGGGATCATGCATTACGGTACGAGTAAAGTGACTTTCCGGTAATGAGATTGAACAAGGTATTGGGATACCGACGATCAAATCTCGGGCAAGTAACGTACCGATTGACAAAGGGAATTGTATACGGGGTTGCTTAAATCCTCGACATCGTGGTTCATCCGATGAGATCATCGAGGAGTATGTGGGAGCCAACATGGGTATCCAGATCCCGCTGTTGGTTATTGACCGGAGAGCCGTCTCGGTCATGTCTACATGTCCCCCGAACCCGTAGGGTCTACACACTTAAGGTACGGTGACGCTAGGGTTGTATGAATATGAGTATGCAGCAAACTGAAATTTTTTCGGAGTCCTAGAAGAGATCCCGGACGTCACGAGGAGTTCTGGAATAGTCCGAAGGTAAAGAACTATATATAGGAAGTGCAGTTTCGGCCATTGGGAGAGTTTTGGGGGTCACCGGTATTGTACCGGGACCACCGGAAGGGTCCCGGGGGTCCATCGGGTGGGGCCACCTATCCCGAAGGGCCCCGTGGGCTGAAGTGGGGAGGGGACCAGCCCCTGGTGGGCTGGTGCGCCCCCCTTGGGCCTTCCCTGCGCCTAGGGTTGGAAACCCTAGGGTGGCGAGGCGCCTCCACTTGCCTTGGGGGGCACTCCACCCCCTTGGCCGCCGCCCCCCCTTGGAGATGCCATCTCCTAGGGCCGCCGCCCCCCCAGGGGGCCTATATAAAGGGGGGGAGGGAGGGCAGCCGCACCCTGAAGTCTTGGCGCCTCCCTCTCCCCCTGCTACACCTCCTCCTCCCGTAGTCGCTTGGCGAAGCCCTGCCGGAACTCTGCTGCATCCACCACCACGCCGTCGTACTGCTGGATCTTCATCAACCTCTCCTTCCCCCTTGCTGGATCAAGAAGGAGGAGACATCACGCTGACCGTACGTGTGTTGAACGCGGAGGTGCCGTCCGTTCGGCGCTAGGATCTCCGGTGATTTGGATCATGACGAGTACGACTCCCTCAACCCCGTTCTCTTGAACGCTTCCGCTCGTAATCTACAAAGGTATGTAGATGCACTACTATCACTCGTTGCTAGATGAACTCATAGATGGATCTTGGTGAAACCGTAGGAAAAAATTTATTTTCTGCAACGTTCCCCAACATAGCCTTGGGCGACGAGACGTGCTTTGTTGCGAACTACTTGTCCATCTTCCTATTGCTTGTTGCGAAACACCCATTTGGTACCGATGATGTTGTGGTTGTTGTCGGGCTTCTCAACTAATGTCCACACTTGGTTTCTCTCAAAGTTGTGTAGCTCTTCATGCATGGCATTTATCCAATCCGGATCTTCCAATGCTTCTTCAACCTTCATAGGTTCAATGCTAGAGATGAATGAGTGGTTTTCACAAAAGTTAGCTAAACGAGTTTTAGAGTGAGTCATTCTCCCAGTTTGGATATCGTTGTAGATTTGCTCGACGGGATGGTCTTTAGCAATTCTTGCTCGAACTCGTGAAAGCTTTTGCTTGGTTCTTGGTTGAACTTATTCTCCATCTTGTTCTTCTTCTTGGCCTTCTTCATTGTTGGCGTTGTCGTTCTCTTGTCGTGGTGGAGAAGGAGGTTGTTGACGTTCATCTTGATGCACTTCCTCGTTTTCTTCATCTTGGTGTGTCCCACTTGTGGATGCTTCCGTATCAACTCTTGGTTCACCTAGTCGTGAGGTAGAAGCTTCCACTTGGACGGACGAGGTACTCTCCTTCACCTCCGTTGGGCGAATCTTGCCAATAGACAAGTCTTGAATTGCTTTCGAGGGATCTTTGTCTCCTACATCAATTGGCAATTGCTCTACTTGCGAGCCATTAGATTCATCAAACTTTACATCTACCGTTTCTTCAACCTTTCGGGTGAAATTGTTGTAGACACGGTATGTGTGAGAGTTTGAGCCATAACCAAGTAGGAAACCTTCATGAGACTTAGGAGAAAATTTAGAACAACGATGCTTATCAAGAATGTAGCACTTTGAGCCGAATACTCAAAAGTATCCAACTTGGGGTTTGTTACCGGTGAGGAGATCGTATGTCGTCTTGCCAAGTAGCTTGTGAAGATACAAGCGATTTGTTGCATGACAAGCTGTCTCCACCGCTTCCGCCCAAAAGTGCTTTGGTGTCTTGTACTCATGAAGCATCGTTCTCGCCATTTCGATGAGCGTCCGGTTCTTCCTCTCAACAACTCCATTTTGTTGAGGTGTGTACGTAGCCGATAACTCATGTGAAATCCCTTCTTAGTCAAGAAAGGTGTCCACATTTGCGTTCTTGAACTCCGTTCCATTGTCGCTGCGAACCTTCTTGACTTCACTTCAAATTGATTTTGGGCCTTCCTAGCGAAGTTTTTGAAGATCTTTTGGACCTGCGATTTATCATCGAGAAAGAACACCCACATAAATCTTGAAAAATCATCAACTATAACTAGACCAAAAGAATTTCCACCGAGACTCTTGTAAGCATTGGGACCAAAAAGATCCATGTGAAGTAGCTCGAGTGGCCTCCTTGTGGTCATGATGTTCTTCACGGGATGCCTTCCTCCAACCTGTTTACCTGCTTGACAAGCGCTGCAAAGTCTATCCTTATCAAATATGACATCGTTAACACCAAGGATATGATTTTCTTTAATAAGCTTGTCAAGGTTTCGCATACCAACATGACCTAATCGTCTATGCCATAACCAACCTTTAAAAGATTTAGCAATAAAGCAAGTTCTAGGTTGAGCCTTTTTAGTGAAATCAACAATGTAAAGATCACCTCTACGAACACCGGTAAAGACCATTTTATGATTATCTCTACGAAACACTTGGCAATCTACTTCAGTAAATAGGACATTGAAACCGAAATCAGCAAGTCTAGATACTGAAAGTAAGTTGTAGCCAAGAGATTCAATGAGCATAACATTTTGAATGGAGGTATCATGTGAGATGGCCACCTTACCGAGGCCAACCACCTTACCCTTTGAGTTGTCACCGAAAATGACATACTTTCGAGGACCATCGTTTTCAGCAAGCTCACGAACCATGTCTTTATCTCTGGTCATGTGATCGATACATCCACTATCAAGAACCCATTCCTTTCCTCCTGCCATATATCCCCGAAGATTTGCCATAAGACCAAAATGTCTCATTGCATCATCAAGATCGAAGTCACTATCATCATCCTCATCATAGTATCCATGTTCAACATTGTCATGTGGTGGATCAAATCCTAGAGAGGGTAATTTGTTAGAGTGAGTTTGACAATGATCTTGCTTATGAATTTTTATAGCTTCGGAAATAATATCACCAATAATTCCAACATCTCCTTTGGCACGCATAAGGTTTGTAAGCTCAAATAGATGATCACCAAACATAGGATCACTAGTATTCATCTTACTCAAGGCAATAGACTTATGGAGAATTTCATCTAGATTTTTCAAGGAATAATTTGGAAAGCGTTCCTCAAGAAATTTCCATATAGTGTAGGCACACTCAAGAGTAGGGAAGTTTCTAATCAAGTTTCTAGGCAAGCCTCTAGTGATAAGTTTAACAGTTCTTAGATTCCTAATCATGTCAATTGACTCATCAAGGGTCAGATGCATAGGATCAACATGAGGTGCACAAGGGCTAGCAATGTACTTGTTCAAATGATATTGATTGAAAATCACAAGCATCTCATTTTTCCACTCATGAAAATACTCTCCATCAAGTATAGGCACTCTATGTCTAGACTCATCCATCTTCCTCCAATGGTGTTTAAACCAAAGCAATGGAGACCAATGCTCTGATACCAATTGAAAGGGATCGAGAAGAGGTGTCTAGAGGGGCGGGGGTGATTAGACACTAAGTACCAAAAGTTGCAGTTTTTAACTTCTTTAAGTTGGAGTGGAGTTTAGGCACAAGTTTAACACTCACAATACATAACAAGCAAGCATGCAAAGAGTATATGAGCAGCGAAAAGTAAAGCATGCAACTTGCAAGAATGTAAAGGGAAGGGATTGGAGGATTCAAACGCAATTGGAGACACGGATGTTTTTGTCGTGGTTCCGATAGGTGGTGCTATCGTACATCCACATTGATGGAAACTTCAACCCACGAAGGGTAACGGCTGCGCGAGTCCACGGAGGGCTCCACCCAAGAAGGGTCCACAAAGAAGCAACCTTGTATATCCCACCATGGTCGTCGCCCACGAAGGACTTGCCTCACTAGCGGTAGATCTTCATGAAGTAGGCGATCTCATTGCCCTTACAAACTCCTTGGTTCGACTCCACAATCTTGTTGGAGGCTCCCAAGTGACACCTAGCCAATCTAGGAGACACCACTCTCCAAGAAGTAACAAATGGTGCGTTGATGATGAACTCCTTGCTCTTGTGCTTCAAATGATAGTCTCCCCAACACTCAACTCTCTCTCACAGGATTTGGATTTGGTGGAAAGAAGATTTGAGTGGAAAGCAACTTGGGGAAGGCTAGAGATCAATATTCATATGGTAGGAATGGAATATCTTGGCCTCAACATATGAGTAGGTAGTTCTCTCTCAGAAAATGGATGCTGGAAGTGTAGGCTTGTTCTGATGGCTCTCTCCATGAATGAAGAGGAGGTGGAGGGGTATATATAGCCTCCACACAAAATCTAACCGTTACACACAATTTACCAATCTCGGTGGGACCGAATCAACAAACTCAGTCACCGATATTTAGTAAACCTAGTGACCATTAGGGTTTTCGGTGGAACCGACATGCAACTCGGTAGGACCGATATGGTTAGGGTTAGGGCATAATGTAATCTCGGTGAGACCGATTACCCAAACTCGGTGGGACCGATTTTGGTAATAAGCTAACCAGAGAGTTGGTCAGGCAAACTCGGTGAGACCGATTACACAAACTCGGTGGGACCGATTTTTGGTAATAAGCTAACCAGAGAGTTTGCATTGTAATCTCGGTAGTACCGATTGCTCAAACTCGGTGAGACCGATTTTTGTAATGGACATACACAGAAAGATTACAATCCCATCTCGGTGAGACCGAGATCCCTATCGGTGAGACCGATTTGCCTAGGGTTTGTGGCAGTGGCTATGACAACTAAACTCGGTGGCTCTGGGTAGAAAGAATCGGTGGGGCCGAGTTTAGACTTTTGGTTTATGACATATGTGGATGTGGGAAAGTAGTTGAGGGCTTTGGAGCATATCACTGAGCACTTTGAGCAAGCAAGCCATTAAGCAACACCTCATCCCCTCTTGATAGTATTGGCTTTTCCTATAGACTCAATGTGATCTTGGATCACTAAAATATAAAATGTAGAGTCTTGAGCTTTTGAGCTTGAGCCAATCCTTTGTCCTTAGCATCTTGAAGGGGTTCCACATCCTTTAGTCCATGCCACTCCATTGTTAAACTTGTCTAGAATATACTAGGTAAAAGTGTTAGTCCAACAAGAGATATGTTGACATTAATTACCAAAACCACCCAGGGAGCACTTGTGCTTTCAGTTACCGAAGGAGTTAACCGAGGATTTTTGCGAGCTATGTTTGGAGATAGTTCCGAGAGGCTATGTTGCAGCGTTGGATATTCAGTCGACTTTGATGGATAAGATCAGAGAAGCTCAGAAGACTGACAAGGAGATTGCCGAGATAAAGGAGAGGATGAGCAAAGGAAAAGCTAAATGATTTCGTGAGGATGAGCATGATACCTTATGGTTTGCAGACCGCGTGTATGTGCCTAATGACCCGGAGATCAGGAAGTTGATTCTGCAAGAGGCCCATGATTTGCCGTACTCGATTCACCCAGGAAATACCAAGATGTATCTGGATTTGAAGGACACTTTCTGGTGGACCGAAATGAAGAAGGATATTGCAGAGTATGTAGCAGTATGTGATGTATGTCAGAGAGTGAAGGCAGAGCATCAGAAGCCAGCATGATTGGTACAACCATTGCCGATACCCGAATGGAAGTGAGATAAGTTAGGCATGGATTTTATCACGGGATTGCCCAGGACTCGTTCCGGCTATGGCTCGATATGAGTTGTAGTCGATCATTTGACGAAGGTAGCTCATTTCATCCCAGTGAAGACCACTTATACTAGTGCTAAGCTGGCAAAGATATACATGACCAGGATCGTATATTTGCATGGAGTTCCGAGGAGCATTGTATCAGATAGAGGAACCCAGTTTACCTCAAAGTTCTGGAATCAGTTGCACAAAACTTTGGGTACCAAGCTAGAGTTCAGTACAACCTTTCATCCATAGACAGATGGACAGACCGAGAGAGTCAATCAGATTCTGGAGGACATGCTGAGAGCTTGTGCGCTAGATTATGGATCTAGTTGGGACGAGAATTTGCCATATGCAGAGTTCTCTTACAACAACAGTTATCAATCTAGTTTGAAGATGGCCCCTTTCGAAGCCTTGTACAGAAGGAGGTGCAGGACACCGTTGTTGCGGGACGAAGTTGGAGACCGTCACTTGTTTGGGCCAAATTTGATTCAGGAGTCTGAACAGAAGGTGAAGTTGATTCGTGATAGGCTCAAGGTAGCCCAGTCCAGGCAGAAGAGCTGTGCAGATTCTAAATGCAAGGAGACAGTTTACGAAGTTGGAGACAGAGTTTATCTGTGAGTGTCTCCACTTCGAGGAGTTAAGCGTTTTGGAGTTAAGGGAAAGTTAGCGCCATGTTTTGTAGGACCATACAAAGTTTTGGAACGTATGGGAGAAGTTGCTTACAAGTTGGAATTGCCCGAAGGATTGTCAGGAGTTCATGATGTGTTCCACGTTTCTCAGTTGAAGAAGTGCCAGGCAAAGATGGCTGACATACCGCTGAGAGATACAGTGCCGCTAGAAGCGATTCAGCTGGATAGTGATTTGACCTATGAGGAGAAACCAGTTAAGATTCTCGAGTTTGCCAGCCGAGTCACATGCAACAAGGTTATCAAGTTTTGCAAAGTTCAGTGGAGCCACCATACCGAAGATGAAGCCACCTGGGAGCGAGAGGAAGATCTATTGAAGGACCACCCTCGCCTATTTTCTAGCCAACCCGAATCTCGAGGGCGAGATCCATCTTAAGGGGGGTAGGTTTATAACATCCCAAATTTTTAATTTGGAATGTTATATATTAGATCATCATTGCATATCATATTTTATTACATTTTGGCTTGATCATAGAAATTTCACGTAACTCAAGGACCCACGAAGAGAGTTGGGGATTTCGTTATTTTCGTATTTGAGTTTTCTCAAAATTTGAAAATAGGATCATTTGATTTTATTTATTTTATCTTCAAATGTTTCTATTATAAAAATAAGAGAGAGGGAATAAAATGACTTTCCCAAAATAAAGAAATATTGAGGATTTAATATTAAAATCAAATAAGATTTTATTTCGGAGTTTGTCGCTATTTTATTTGAATTTAGGAAAAATGCGCGTTTTTCAATATTGCATTTAGGCCCCAAATAAATGTTCATCTTGCGCGGCTTGACTTTAGAGGACGGGGAAAATTTATTTCGGGATTTTTGGAGTCCGTTTAGTATTTTTTTAATTGTTTTTCTGCGTGAAACTATTTAAAAAACAACAACAAAAAACGAACCGACCTAGCCGGGCCTTGCCCGACTAGGACTTTGCCCGGCCGGCCTTTTTAAGCGGAGGCCCGAGCCGCCCCCAAAACCTAGCCCCACCCCAGCTGGACCCCCCCTCCCGCCGCTGCCCGCCTCGCCGCCACCGCCAGCCCCGCGCCGCAGGATCCCGCCACCGCCGACACTAGCCGTCGCCGACCCCGTCGACCCCGCCGCCGTCGCCGCCGACAACGTCGATCCCGCCGCCGCCGCCGGACGCCGCCTCGCCAGAGTTGCCCGCTGCCGCCGCCGCCGTCACGCGTCTCGAGTTAGCCGTTGGTTTTATATAAAAAAAATTGTTTGTTTTTTTTTCGAAAACCGAGATGCGTTTTTTATTAGATCGGTTTTATTTTTTTCCCCGGTTTAGTTATTTAGCAGACGTTCATCCGTACGTTCGTTTTAACGAACGGTTTTCGTCTTTTAGCCACAGACAACGAACGTTCGTTCGTTAGCCCGTTCGTCCGGTTTTCTTTTTCTCGGATTTTCCACGATTATTTCTGATCACGATTTCTGATCCGATTTTCGTTTTAGTATAACTTTTCGCTCGTTTATCGGAATCAGGCGATTGAAGCGCCTAGAGTTTCGTCTCGTAACCCTCTTTCCGTTTAACCTACTCAAACAAGTTTTTGCTACTGTAAATTTGACTTAGGTCCAGATTAATAAACGAAGCTTATTTCTTTCGCCGTTTGACTTTTGTTGCTTCGTTTGATTTGATTCTTTTTGTAAACTAGAGTTCTTAATTTGAACTTTCTGGTTAGATCTCTTATTTGCATTTTACATGTGCATTAGATGAGTGCTTATTGTATGCTTGTTTGTTTGCGATAGAGTACCCGGAGTGCGCCGCTTGCTACTACGAGTCTCTAGGTTTCGCGGATCATCAGTAAGGCAAGTAACACTTTGATCATACCTCTTTACAATCAGTTTTATTGCATTAGATCAATCTTCAAACAATTGCATGGTTAGGATGTGATTTAATATGTGGGTTTTGGGAAGTAGATGAGGTAGTACCTATTACCTGTTTTATTATCAAACCTTTGGGAGTTACTTCTACATTTGCTTATATTGCCATGCTATGCTAGTAGACGTGGATTGGGTGAGTGTATCCATGACAGATGTGAGATTGAGGCACCTGGGGAACCCAGTGTTGCCTGTATTTTTGGAAATCCCGGGGTACCGTGTGATTCTCCTATGGACCGCCACCCAGGCTCAAAGGGATCATTAGATTATTCATGCTAGAAACTTCTGTGTGCAGCCGCAAGCTACTATGGGCTCTAGCATAGTTGATTAAGTTGTGTGAACTCTTGAAGAGGTAGACTAGCAGATGTAGGGGAAAGTAGGTGTAACTGTCTACCCGGAGTAGAGAGTTAATACTTCTAAAAGACTGTGCCTCGGTCATCTGTTTCTCAAACACCTTGTAGTGCGAGAAATCAAGCGGAGGAGATCGAGTCTTGCAGGGAAAAGTGTGCAAACCTCTGCAGAGTGTATAAACTAATCATGGTTAGCCGTGTCCCCGGTTATGGACGTTTTGAGTATCTAGTACCTGGATTATCATGTGAATCTCATCATGTTACTTAATTTAATCTTGTTGGGTTAATGATTTGTTACTTAATTGGGATTGAGTTGGAGGAACCTTCTCAATGTTTAACAACCACCATGATAGTTAAATAAAATTTATTCCTTTGTTGTAAGGAAAAATTGGCTTTATGCAAAACTGTAACCATAGAGCTTACCACCAGCCATATATGCATGTAGTATAGCATTATTCTGTTCATTATTCTCTATGTGTTATATTGCCTGCATATTCCATGTGCTGACCCGTTTTCGGGCTGCAACGTTAATGTTGCAGACTTTTCAGACGACGAGTAAGATGCCTTAGGTCGTGGTCTTATACTCAATGATGCCATTGGAGTTGATGGACTCGCTTATCTTCCAAACCTTCCGCTGTTATCGTTATTAGATGGCCTTTAGCCATATTTATTGTAATAAGTTCTCTTTTGAGACATTCGATGTAATAAGTGTGTGATTGCTACTCTGTTATAAATCCTTCAAGTATTGTGCGTGTCAGCATTACCGATCCAGGGATGACACTGATGCACAGAGATCAGACTGTTTAAGGTCTGATCGCTACACCACTAGGCTGGGGGGGGGGCATCCTCCCCTAGCTTGAGGTTGGCCATCCGCCCCCTTGGTTTGGAAGGGGAAATCCGCCCCCACACCCCTATATAAAGAGGGGAGGGGCATACGAGGAAGACACACCAAACCCCTTCCCTGGCGCAGCCCTTCCCCGTCTCTCCCACCACCTCGTCCTGGTTTGGTTTGGCGAAGCCCTGCTGGTTGTGATTCCATCTACTTCTCCCCCTTCTCTTGTTGGATCAAGGAGGAGGAGACGCCATCGAGTTGCACGTGTGCTAAACTCAGAGGTGTCGCCTGGTCGGCACTATATCGGTTGGATCGTGATTGGATCGCAGAGAGTACGACTACATCAACCTCGTTTTATACGCTTCCGCTTTCGGTCTACAAGGGTATGTAGACACACTCTCCTCCTCTCGTTGCTATGCATCTCCTAGATTAGATCTTGGGTGTTCGTAGGAAAGTTTTTGATTTTCATGTTTCGTTCCCCATCACGTCGTTCCCTTACACAAGAACCAACTTTGGTCTGTGCAACGTAGGGACCCTTCTCCTTCGGTTGAAGCATCAGGCAGCAGTTCCGCTCCGATGAGCAGTGGGGAAGCGAGCCCTCCTTGCGCTGGCATATACCTCCGGGCTCACCACTGCCGGTCATGGGGACGACGTTGGAGACCTGTCGCGCCGGCCGTAGACTAGTCCGGTTTCGTTTTTAGTTAAAAATATGTCCAAATGTAATTGTCTTCGGCTGGTTTATATGAAATCCGGCATTGTTTGCACGAATTTCATCCGCTTTGTTGAAAAAGAGTTTGAAATGTATACAGCTATGGTTGTATGTCATCCTTCCACATTCGTGTCCGTGGAATAGTCCCCTTGTCTGCGGACGGGTACAAGAGAAAATTTGCGGGTTGTTGTTGAAGATGCTCTAAAAGCATTGGGACTTGGATGAAGAAATACTGTTTTATTGGCAAAGCCTCGACCGACCGATGGTTGCGGCGGCTGGGGTGCATGACCCAACTGTCATACTCGTACGTAGCATCCACGCAGAAACAGCTTTGCCATTGCAGGTCATGGACAGCGAGACGCGCCCTGCTTCTTTAATGCTTTCTTTCCGTGCGGATATGGAGGGTGCTGACTCGGAGCCGACGCGACGCCGCCCGGATTGGGCAGCGGTGCTCGGTCTCCACGTCACGTACACGTCGGCGCCTGTTGCCGCCCGCTGCAGGCAAGTTAAGCGCGTGCCAGCCAGCGTGAACGTGCTGGCCAGCCGCGTCCCTGCCCCTCGACACGACGACGGCGGCGCCATGCAGGCTGGCGTCTGGGGACGACGAGACGACCGCGTACCACCGATGGATCTCATTTGCCGCTTGGGGGACTCGAATTCGGCTTCCAACCTGGAGAAAGTTTGGCTCCAGCAGCAGCAGTCACCTCGCCTGGAAGGTCTCTTTTGACGAAACGTGCGTTGATTCGTCCTGGCTGCTGCTTAAAAAAGTAGATGGCCGGCTTCTTGAACTGCTTAAGCGCCTCTGCGCTTTTCATTTAGAAAATGACCACTTGGATTATGTTAAGCTTAACCTGTAGTACTACTAGTACGAGTATTACTTAACTCATATAATTGTCCTTCTCAGAATCACGACTGCTGAATGGCCACGGTGAGACGAGATCTTATTTTTCCGGTCGAGGGTTGCAAAGCTGCTTTCAGGAGGCCGCCCACCGCATCACAAAAACTACATAACCTGTTGTCTGTTGAGGCTTGAGACAGTAGTAAAAGACAACACACAACTTCCAATCTGATGAGCCTGCCGCGGCATCGTAGTTGCGGGCCGAGGATGCGATGCGAGCGACGCTCAACATGATGGATTCTGAGCCACAGGTTTTTACCATTGAACCAAAAACCACAGATTTGTGAGCCGGGAGTCCAAAAAGATCTTAAATGCAGCAGAAGGAACAAAACAATACTAGTACAAACGAGCATACAGGAGCGATGCGCAGGCAGTTCCCCGGCGCGCGCGTCACGCCCTGCGTCACCCGGGCCACGGCGTCGTGGCCGCGCCCGCACCGGACACGTTTTTCTCGCGCACCGGGAAAAGAGAGGCGAAATGAGCCACCGGAACAGTTAAAAATGGCCAATAATTATGTGAGCAAGCAGGCCCACGACCGCTTGGATCTGGTCCGTCCGTCGGCCAGCCGCGCCTGTAGCGGCCCTCATCGTAACCGTTAATGAGTGAGTGCGCCCCACAAGGGGAGGGGAGAGATGGTGGGGCGCGTGACGCCAGCTGGCATCGGAGAGTGCGAGCGCAAACCTTATCCCCTGCGCCCCCCGTTGTGCGCACCCTAGATAGGCGCGGTCCACGGGGATCGCACCCACCGACCCGGAGGCAGCCCGTTGCTGTCAGTGGGCGGCAGTCCACGAGGGAGTCGCGCGCCGAGCCTCAGCCTAACCCCCCACCCCGTGGAATATACGGGGCGCGTCCTCCTCCCCCGTCCCCAACCTCTCGCCTCCGGTTTCATTTCCAAACTCGAAAACCCACCACGCCACTTCTCCCACCCCCCCTCCCCTCGCTCGCCGTCTCTCTCAGATCAGATCGGATAAGATCAGAGAGGGCACGATCTCGCGGTTTCTGCTGGAGACGTCGGCCGTTCCGCCAATCCGAGGGGGCTAGATTCTCTGAGCGCCTGCTTCAGCCATGATGTCGCGGTCGTATACCAACCTGCTCGATCTCGCCGAGGGCAACTTCGCCGCGCTGGGCCCGGCCAGCGGCGGTGCGCGGCGGAGGTCGGGCTCGTTCGGGATGAAGCGGATGTCGCGGGTCATGACGGTGCCGGGGACGCTGTCGGAGCTCGACGGGGAGGACGAGTCGGAGCCCGCGGCCACCAACAGCGTCGCCTCCGACGTGCCCTCCTCGGTGTCGGGCGAGCGCCTGCTCGTCGTCTCCAACCAGCTCCCAATCGTCGCGCGCCGCCGCCCCGACGGCCGCGGCTGGTCCTTCTCCTGGGACGACGACTCGCTGCTCCTCCAGCTCCGCGACGGCATTCCCGACGAGATGGAGGTGCTCTTCGTCGGCGGCGTGCGCGCCGACATCCCCCTCGCCGAGCAGGACGAGGTCTCGCAGGCGCTGTACGACCGCTTCCGCTGCGTCGCGGTGTTCCTCCCGGAGTCCCTCCACGACCGCTTCTACCACAGCTTCTGCAAGCGCCAACTCTGGCCTCTCTTCCACTACATGCTCCCCTTCGCCTCCTCCGCGTCCACAGCAACTTCCTCCTCGTCGTCCTCCTCCTCATCGGCTCCCCCGGCTGGCAACGGCCGCTTCGACCGCGGCTCGTGGGAGGCATACGTGCTCGCCAACAAGTTCTTCTTCGAGAAGGTCGTGGAGGTCATCAACCCGGAGGACGACTATGTGTGGGTCCACGACTACCACCTCATGGCGCTTCCCACCTTCCTCCGCCGCCGCTTCAACCGCCTCCGCATCGGCTTCTTCCTCCACAGCCCATTCCCCTCGTCGGAGATCTACCGCACCCTGCCTGTCCGCGAGGAGATCCTAAAGGCGCTGCTCAATTGTGATCTCATTGGGTTCCACACTTTCGATTACGCCAGGCATTTCCTCTCATGCTGTAGTAGGATGCTGGGAATCGAATACCAGTCCAAGCGTGGGTACATTGGATTGGAGTACTTTGGCCGCACTGTTGGGATCAAAATCATGCCAGTGGGAATTCATATGGATCAGTTGCAGGCGGTTCTGTGCTTGCCGGACAGGCAGTGGAGAGTTTCCGAGCTGCAGCAGCAGTTTGAGGGGAAGACTGTGTTGCTCGGTGTGGATGATATGGACATCTTTAAAGGGATCAATCTGAAGCTTCTTGCCTTTGAGAATATGCTGAGGACGCACCCCAAGTGGCAGGGACGAGCAGTGTTGGTGCAGATTGCAAAGCCAGTCCGTGGGAAGGGTAAAGATCTGGAAGCCATTGAGGCTGAGATTCGTGAGAGCTACAATAGGATCAATGGAGAGTTTGGCCGGTCCGGGTACAGCCCTGTTGTTTTTATTGATAGGGATGTGTCTAGTGTGGAGAAGAGTGCCTACTATACGATCGCGGAATGTGTGGTAGTGACCGCAGTAAGGGATGGGATGAACTTGACACCATATGAATACATCGTCTGTAGGCAGGGGACACCTAGGTCTGAGTCCTCATCGGAGGTGACTGGGCCAAAGAAGAGCATGCTCGTGGTTTCAGAGTTCATTGGGTGCTCACCGTCTTTGAGTGGTGCTATTCGGGTTAACCCATGGAATGTAGAGGCAACTGCAGAGGCGATGAATGAGGCCATTTCAATGTCTGATCAGGAGAAGCAGCTGAGGCACGAGAAGCACTACCGTTATGTCAGCACCCATGATGTTGCTTATTGGTCGAAGAGCTTCATCCAGGACTTGGAGAGGGCTTGCAAGGACCATTTTAGAAGGACATGCTGGGGCATTGGATTGGGATTTGGTTTCAGGGTGGTGGCCTTAGACCCTCATTTCACAAAGCTTAACATGGATTCTATTGTTATGGCTTACGAGAGGTCAGAGAGCAGAGCTATATTTCTTGACTATGATGGAACATTGGTGCCTCAGACTTCCATCAACAAGACACCTAGTTCAGAAGTTCTGAGGATTATCAATACCCTCTGCTCAGATAAGAGGAATATAGTTTTTATTGTCAGCGGGAGAGGCAGGGATAAATTGGGCGAATGGTTTTCCTCGTGTCCGAAGCTGGGTATTGCAGCTGAACATGGCTACTTCTTAAGGTACCGTCTTTCATTTTGACACGTTTCTTGATAATGTTGGTAGCAGGAACTGTATAATCTTATTTACCCTATGATCTTGATATAATCAGTAACAGCAATACATATTGTGCTAATCTGTTAGTTAATAATCAGATTTTACCAAACAGTTAACTACATTTATTTCATGGCTTGTTCTTGGTGTAACCTGCTATAATTATCAGAATCTTTTTTGGTTTCTGAAATTGGAATGTTATAGACTGTAGGAAAAAGTTCAGAAAAATAACCCCATAAGGATGGAATGGAGAGTGTGAATAGGGTGATGGTTCCTTTCATGTTTGATCTTGTCATGTTTGTAATTCAGTATTGATAGTACATGATACAGAGTTATCTTTAAACCAGTTCAAGCAGAGTTGAGGCAGTTGCCGTGTTTTCACCCCCCATGATTTTATATGTATCTCTAGTATTTGTTCACTCGTTATTCAGCACAACTATGTCTTGGTATTTTCTTTGCTAAGTCACCTGAAGAGCTCATATAAACATGAAAACTTTAGTGATTTCTTGGAATCGGTCGAATTATTTGCTTCGTACTTAAGGTAGACAATAATAGCTCTGCTAACTTTGCTTGGCTGGCTACTACCAAATTTTCTCAAAAAGGAACAACCAATTAAATTTGTTCTGTCTAAACATGTGTAGGTGGAGTAGAGATGAAGAGTGGCAAACGTGCGCCCAGGCTTCGGACTTTGGATGGATGGAAATGGCTGAACCAGTGATGAATTTGTATACAGAATCAACTGATGGATCCTACATTGAGACCAAGGAAAGTGCTTTGGTGTGGCACCATCAGGATGCTGACCCAGGCTTTGGATCCTCACAGGCCAAAGAGATGCTTGATCATCTGGAGAGTGTACTGGCAAATGAACCAGTCTCTGTCAAGAGTGGCCAGTTTATTGTTGAAGTCAAACCTCAGGTTTGTGCATCTCCTTGATTTCTCAAATACCTTTCTTCATTTATTTATTTTTGCCATTTAGCTGACAAGTTCACCTAGAGAGTATCTACCATAGAGAATGCATGTCACTTTTTTGTGTATAAATAAACTTCATCAGTCGTTTCCATATTAGTCCCTACTAACTTCAGCCAGTAGCTTTTGTTTTGCCACAGTAGATAAACTGTTTGTTTTGTAATCCATATGCAATTATGTTAGGTGCGGTTCTGCTCATTGGAAAATATAGTAGGCATTTGCTAGTTGTGTTTAGCTTTCCTCTTGGTTGGGAAAGACATTATAAGTGCTGACGACCTGTTTAACTTATCTTGTGGTTGTAGAAGAGCTTTCTGAAAGCAGCTTTTGAAGAAGCAATATGGGCTGCTTTGCCCTAGTTTTAATATAATCATATGTGCATGCTTATTAGCTTTGTTAAAAAGCAAACAGTGTCATGTCACATTGCAGGGCCTTAACTACTTCACCTCCCCACCTACTATCAACATTGTTCTTTCTTCTGCAAGTGTGTTAGTTCTTTTAGTAACATTGAGCTGAAGTAATGGTCACACAAGTTGACATCAGTTGCACCTTCTGGTTTAGTTTGTTGGTGTACCCCCTCTCAAAATTGCCTCACATGTTTGATATGTGATGTATGCTCAACGTTAACATTGAATCTCTTGTTTCTTTATGCTAATTCTCCAGGGAGTAAGCAAGGGAGTAATAGCTGAAAAGATACTGATATCAATGAAAGAGAGAGGAAAGCACGCCGACTTTGTATTGTGTATTGGTGATGACAGGTCTGACGAAGACATGTTTGAAAACATTGCGGACATAATCAAAAGGGGTATGGTTGCCCCCAAAACACCATTGTTTGCATGCACTGTGGGACAAAAACCAAGCAAAGCAAAATTCTACCTGGATGATACGTTTGAAGTGGCCACCATGCTGAGCGCACTGGCGGAGGCAACAGATCCTGAACCTATGACCGGCTCCACCGATGAGTTAGCTACGGCTATGTCCTCAATTGATATTGGTGGTGAACGAAGTCAGTCAAGGGGTAGACCTTTCGATGGATTGTAGTTCAGATCTTGGTTAAATCTGCAGATTATGGCGATTGATTCAACAGTCGCTTCTACACATATATTCTGACAGATATGAAGATGGGTACTCAATGAACGACTAACACCAGGGCCTACGATTTGAAGCTAGTGCAGAAGCATGCTCGATTATCCAGCCGGGCAACACATTACCATCTTTTGCTGCAAAATGCAGGTCCATATGTCAATAGCTGACTCGTCACCTCTCTTTGCATCTTTCTCTTAAACCTTTTTCCTTCTCTAGTAAAACGAGATGCCTCATGGAAGGCAAGTGAACTGTATGGACGAGGTGATAGGCACTTTGGGATGATAGGATTGGCACTGCACATGGAAATTCAATGGAGTGCATCCTCCTCTGCGTGTGATCCCGTGTAAACAAGTTACACATCGGTTTCAGTTTTGTTTTTGAAGTCTAAAGTCGCGTAGTAAATGTGAATGGTGAGATTTGGTTCGTCATTTGTAACCTTTTTGTTTTTTGCTAGCCTTGCTCTCATAGCTTTGCTCCATAATTTCTCCCTCCTTTGTTGGGTTCAAGTATGCTTCTATCTGAAAACAGCATGTAGGATTCTAAACTTGATGGTGGCACGGGCAAAATTGCAAACGTGTTGTTGATGCTTTGCTTGCCTATCTATCGATTTTCCTAACATGTGACGCGCAACTGTGGACACTTTGCTTGGAATACTGGCGAATTTGTTCCTTCAGTACCACATCTCTTTGCTTCATCAGTTCGTGGTGTAGTTTAGAAAACGGCTGAACAACGGATAGGTACAAAGTATGAACCGACAACGTAAAACAGATGATGTTCCCTTATACTACGAATCGTGGACATGGGGCACAATGTTGTGTGGGTAGAACTGAGCTTCGTCTTAAACTACAAGGGCGGTACACGTCCGTCTATCAGGAACGGGACAGTTTTTTGGCGGCTAGCATTGGACCGCCGCGGCGGCCGTTGGACTGATGGCATCTTCCTGAAGCCTTCCTGATAATCTGACGAGGGGGCTTCCTCTCCAGAATTTCCGTCCCCTAGGGAAAAGCTAGGGTTTGCTGTCCTCCGGTGGCCACTGTCGATCGTGAGTTTTTCCTTTCCCGTTCCTCGTCTTCCCGACGTCTGGGAGCAATGGAACTTTTAGCCTGGAATTTGCCGTGGTTTGGGCACGACTCGGAAAATACGAACGCTTCCGGAGATCCAGAGGCAGATGCATACGGATGTGGCTTACGCATTAATAAGGCAGAAAAAACTAAGCGGAAGGGTTTTCGCCATATGGCAGTAGATGAGTCTGATGGCAAGAATGGAGGACTGTTGCGGAATTCCCTAACGAACGCTCATTGCGTCGAAGGAAGTGTGGCTGATTCGCTCGTCTTGGGCCGACCCGTTTAATTGTTTCAGCGACTTTGGTTTTGGGAACCTTCTAGAGCTTTCCAGAAGGGTCTTTCCGGTTTGAGGAACCTTCAGAAGGTTCCTGAACCAGCTTTTTTTTGTGACCTTTCTTTTTTGTTTTCTTTTTTCCTGCTTCTATTTTCTACTTTATCCTTTTTTGCTTTTTTTTACATTTTTCTTTTTAAATTTCTTTCATTTTCATTTTCTTTTTCCAAGTTTATTTTCCTTTTTTGCTATAATATGGTTAATTTTACTTTTTTTGTTTTTCCTGTTATTTTTGTTGAAAAATTTCAAATATTGTTTGAAATTTGAAAAAATGTTCTCGTTTTCAAAATTTCTTCACAATTTTTAAAAATGTTAGTGTTTCAAAAAATGTTCTCATTTTCAAAATTTTCTTCACAATTTCAAAACATGTTCGTATTTCAAGAAGTTCAAAAAATGTTCTTGTTTTCAATATATGTTCACAATTTCAAAAAAATGTCCGTGTTTAAAAAAATCAGGAATTTTAAAAAAATGTTGTCGTTTTCAAAATTTGTTCACATTTTTTCAGAAAAATGTTCATGCTTAATAAATATACGCGGTCTCAACATTTTGTTTGCAATTTCATTAAATGTTCCCATGTTTCTAATTTTGTTCACATTTCCAAAAAAGCATACCTATACAAATTTTGTTCGCATTTTTTTTTAAATATTCATTTTTTAACTTTTTGTTCTGAATATAAAAATGTTCACGTTTACATTTTTTTCCAAAATTGAAAACTGTTCTTGATCTCAGAAATATTCGGGAATTTCTAAAAATGTTCGCATTTTTTCTTCTGTTTTTTAAATCAGAATTACAAAAATGGTTCCCTTTTCAAGAAAAAGTCTGGAATATACAAAAAATGCGGTATTTCAAAACTGTTCGGAATTTTTGAACAAATGTTTCTAAATGTTTCCCAATTCTCAACATCCTCTATGTGTTCTTAAATGGTTTTTGCTCCTTTTATTTTCAGTAGTTGATGGCTGGTGTATTGGCTAATAGCTCATGGTTAGGAGCCTGCGCTGTGTGAGGTCTTAGGACCAAATCCTGCATGTCTCATTTTTTTCTTTTTTGTCGCGCGACAAGAAACAACAAGCAACGCGTAGGTGGGCCGGCCCAGGCGGAGGACTGCTTGTGCGAAGCCCCACCATTCTGCTGCAAAATGCGGCAGATAGGAGGTCCCAACTGTTGCTTCTTTTTCAAAGGAGCAGTCTGAAGGTTGCAGTAAAGGATGTTACAAAAACTTTATTGATGTGGTTATTGACGATGGTAATTAGTGGAGGTTTATGGGCCTCTACAGTGAAGCCAACTGGGAGGATAAACACAAGACGTGGACTGCCTTGTGTGATCTCCATGCAAGTGTACAACTACCTTGGGTAGTAATGGGGGTTTATAATGAGATTCTAAATTCACATGAGAAGGAAGGAGGAAGACAAAGGCAGATACGACGGATGCAAAACTACAGAGATACATTCACTGAGGGCGTGTTTGGTTGCTTGCATATGGCCCAGCCTGGCGCGTGCGGGAAGAAAGTGGCCCGTTTGGTTGCCTGCGTTTACTGTGTGGCCCGCATGGCATGAACCTTAAAGCACCTCCAGGCCAGGCCCAGGGGAAACGCCCGAATTGGCAGTAGCTCGCGAGCCAGGCTCGGGCGACATGCTTCTCTCCTCATGCGACCAGGGAGATGACGCGAGCTCGCCCGCGTCGCCAAAAAATCGGCGGGAGGATTTTGGCTCACCTCCCGCCGAGTCTGCACCTATTTAGCCCCCTCCCTCACTGCCCCAACTTCCGCCACCATTCTTCCCCCTTTCGAGCTTTCCCGCCGACGCGCATCGGCACCGACGAGCAAGTAAGCGGCGCATCTTCATCGGCCAGCGGTCCATGGCGTCGGCGGTCCTTCGCCGGCCGACGGTGATCTTCTACGACTGTTCCCCCTCGTCCTCAAGTGCAGCCATGGCTTCTGTGAGTTCAATCCCCCTTTCTCTTTGTTCCTTCTAGCTAGATCTAAGTTGCAGCTAGGATTTGATGTAGATGCATGGTTGATTGCTATGATGTGGTTGCAATTTGTGGTAGGGTTAGATGTTCAAGCATGCGGTAGGCTAGATTAGTAGCAGAGTTTGAAGTTGAACCTTGTGCTTGTGTTGATTCGTGATTAGATCTGTGATTTGTAGCTATTGGTGGTCCATTTGTTTTGTAGCATGCTGTTTGTTGTAGATGTATGTTCCTGCTCATAGATTGTCCGGTATGCTTAGTATGATAGTGGTGAACCATGTGCTTAGTATTATAGTGATGAAGCATGTGCTTGGTATGATAGTGATGAACCATGTACATGTATGCTCATGCTTTCATGGAGCCCGATATGTTGTGTGCTATGCTTACTGTCAATGCGTGCTACGATTGTAGGACATGACCACGCAGACGCAAGATCTTAGTCAGACCCTTGTCCTGTCCGACAGCCAGTTTGCTCCATCATTTGTCGAGGACTCGCAGCCTATGTCCGAGATGGCACCTGATTCAGAGGTGTTCGCGTCTGATTCTGTCTATGTGCAAGTAGTGCTTGTTGAGCAAACTCCTGCTGTTGCTACTGCACTCACGGTAGCAATAGCAAAGGCAAATAAGGATGGTAGGTCGAACAACATGAAGTGACAGCCATTCATGTCCACGTTCGTGCTGAACAAGATGTGTGTGATCATCTCTAGTGGAGTTAGGACTGACAAGGGCTTCAAGGAGGTGCACTTGAACACCGTTGCGAAGCAGGTGTTCGAGTTCTGTGGGCAGGAGGTGCGCGCCACCCAGGTGTACAACCACCCGAGGAAGTGGAGAGCTCGATGGATCCAAGTGTCCAAGCTGAAAGACCTTAGTGGCGCCTCATGGGATGAGAACATTTGCTCCATAGTTCTGGAGGCAGAGCACTACGCCGGCCATGTTGTGGTTAGCTCACAGCCTTCTTCCTATTCATACTATCCACCATTGCCTACTCCTAATCGCAACTAACAACACTTGTGTTTCTTTCTTAGGACCACCCAAGGGACGCTGAGTTCCTCAACACACCCATACAGAACTACAGCCAGATGCAGCACACCTTCTCCTACGGACTGGCAACTAGGAAGCATGCCATGGGTTCGGGGGAGCCTCTTGTTCTCCCATGCCATACTTCCCTGGGACCCCAGACGTCAAGGTCCTTGATGGCCCCGACAAGCCCTTCGACAAGCCCTTTTACCCCGTCCATGATAGGAAGAGGAAGAGAGGAGTCCTGATGGAGGAGGAGATCAATGTCTTTTGCAGCATGACTGAGGCGGTGAAGGAGGTGGCAACAGCCATCAGGGAGTGCAAGCCCCTCGACGTCCACCCTGACCTGTATGGCGCTGTCATGACCCAGGGTGGCTTCAACGAAGAGGCTCTCATGGCAGCTCTCAGCCATCTGCTTGATAATAAGGCCCAGTGTGTTGGGTTCGTTGATATGGCAGACGCTCACAACATGCTGTGGCTCAGGAGCTGGCTGGGCAAGCACTACTACTAGAGTAGTGCTGCCTGTGAGCGTGCATGATCCCCGACGGTGATGGCGGTGGCAACAACGACGGTGATGACGATGACGACGTACATTTTGTGTAGCTAGGGTTGGAAAACTATTTGATGGTTTGTATATTTTGGTGAGGTGGTATATATTAACCCCTCACGATGATGGTGAACTTGTGGTGGTAGGACGACACCCTCTTTTGGATGTGGTGGTAGGATAACACCATGGTAGTGCTAGGTAGAACTTCTTATGCCATATGATCATGCATGCTTTACTTCTTCTCTTCTGCACCATTGTTGTTTGTGTACTATTTTGCTTGCTACTTGTGTGCTCCATTGATTTGCTGCTTCAACTCTTCTCTTGTGCATTGCTAGGGCAAGTGGTATGCCGTGTTCATCGGCAAGGCTCCAGGCGTTTACAGTTCATGGGAAGAAGCCAATGCACAAGTGGCATCGTATAGCAACTGCAGCCATAGAGGGTTCAAGACTAGGCAGGCAGCAGAACAAGTACTCCGATTGGGTGCGAAAGCATGGAGGCAGCAGTGTTGACAGTGGCAAAGTTGGAGGTGTCAAAGTGGAAGGTGCTAAGGTGGATCGTCAGTTTGGGCTGAATCTGAAGAACTTCATCATCTTCACCCAGTTCATTGCCATTGTTGTGCTGTGGCGTTGGTGTGCTAGTTGTGATCATTGTGGGTAAGCACACCAACTAGGGTACAAGGTAAGCACACCATGTGCCGGCCCAAATCATGATCTTCACCAACTTGGATTTGGTTCTCTCGCGAAAATCGCGAGTTGCAGAGATGAGAACCATGAAAAGCAAGATTGTCGTATGCAACCAAACACCTTGTCCGTGTGATGCTTGGGCCAATCCAGGCAACCAAACAAAGTGCACTTGCGTATTACCTAATGTAGGGACCCTAGATGCAGGCAACCAAACAACTTGCAGATGACGCATTTGGGGCTGTTTTTGCTCAACCAGGATGGGTTGAGATGTGTATGCAACGCAGCTACTGTTCACTACTGCAACCAAACATGCCCTGACTGCTCCTTAGAAGATATGGGCTACATGGGAGATGTTGTCACATGGAGGAGAGGAAGAGTTCGGGAGAGGCTAGACCGAGCTATAGTTAATTCAGACTAGGCTGAGATGTTTCCGTGCATAGCCCTTACAAAGGGAGAGAAGACTAAATCTGACCACTGGCCCATCGTCATTGATAAAGAACACTATTTAAATGTGGCCTCATAGAATCGGCTGCAGTACTGGCGTTTTGAGGCCTAGTGGTTTTTTGAGGCCTAGTGGATAGCTGAACCAAAGTTGCAGAAAGTTGTCCAGGAGTCCATTAATCACATGCAAAGCTTGTCGGGAGATGCTAAGCTAATGGAGAAAGCGGTTGTAATTCATGCTAACCTGCACTTATGGGATAAATTAGTATTTTTTTGCGAGAAAATTTCCAATCTATTCACCTTCAATCATGGCAATACAACAAACACCAGAAAAAATAAAAATTACATCTAGATCCGTAGACCACCTAGCGACGACTAAAATCACTGAATCGAGCCGAAGGCGCGCCGCCATCATCGCCCCTCCCTCGCCGGAGCCGGGAAAAACTTGTTGTAGTAGACAGTCGAGAAGTCATTGTGCTAAGGCCACATAGGACCAGCACAGTAGAACAACAACCGCCGTCGATGAAGAGTAGCGTAGATCGGAAGGATCCAACCTGAAGAAACACAAACATAGGTTGATACGTCTCCAACATATCTACTTTTCCAGACTCTTTTGCCCTTGTTTTGGACTCTAGTTTGCGTGATTTGAATGGAACTAACCCAGACTGACGCTGTTTTCAGCAGAATTGCCATGGTGTTATTTTTATGCAGAAATAAAAGTTCTCAAGATGACCTAAAACTTCACGGAAATCATTTTTGGAATAAATAAAAAATATTGGAGAAAGAATCAACCGAAGGGGACCCACACCCTGGCCACAAAGGGTGGAGAGCGCGCCCTTTGTCCTTGTGGGCCCCCTGGACCTCCACCGACCTCAACTCCAACTCCATATATTCACGTTCGGCGAGAAAAGATTAGAGAGAAGGATTCATCGCATTTGACAATACGGAGCCGCCGCCAAGCCCTGTTCTTCCTCGGGAGGGCAGATCTGGAGTCCGTTCGGGGCTCCGGAGAGGGGAAATCATCGCCATCGTCATCATCAACCATCCTCCATCACCAATTTCATGATGCTCACCGCCATGTGTGAGTAATTCCATCGTAGGCTTGCTGGACGGTGATGGGTTGGATGAGATTTACCATGTAATCGAGTTAGTTTTGTTAGAGTTTGATCCTTAGTATCCATTATGTTCTAAGATTGATGTTGCTATGACTTTGCTATGCTTAATGCTTGTCACTAGGGTCCGAGTGCCATGATTTCAGATCTGAACCCTTTATGTTTTCATGAATATATGTGAATTCTTGATCCTATCTTGCAAGTTATAGTCACCTACTACGTGTTATGATCCGGCAACCCCGAGGTGACAATAATCGGGGCACTTCCCGATGATGACCGTAGTTTGAGGACTTCATGTATTCACTAAGTGCTAATGCTTTGGTCCGATACTCTATTAAAAGGAGGCCTTAATATCCCTTAGTTTACAACAGGACCCCGCTGCCACGGAGGGTAGGACAAAAGATGTCATGCAAGTTCTTTTCCATAAGCACATATGACTATATTCGGAATAGATGCCTACATTATATTGATGAATTGGAGCTAGTTCTGTGTCACCCTGTGTTATAACTATTGCATGATGAATGCCATCCGACATAATTATCCATCATTGATCCATTGCCTACGAGCTCGTTTCATATTGATCTTTGCTAAGTTACTTTTCCGTTGCCACTGTTACGATTGCTACAAAACTGCTACTATTACTTTTGCCACTATTACCGTTACTTCCATACTACTTTGCTACTAAATACTTTGCTACAGATATTAAGTCTTTCAGGTGTGGTTGAATTCACAAATCAGCTGCTAATACTTGAGAATATTCTTTGGCTCCCCTTGTGGCGAATCAATAGATTTGGGTTGAATACTCTACCCTCTAAAACTGTTGCGATCCCCTATACTTATGGGTTATCATAGACAAACTACGACTAGATCCGAGAAAATCCACCAAGGAAAGATCCACTAGAGACACACCTCCACACGCCCACCGACGATGCTAGACACACCATCAGGGCGGGGGCTAGATGGGGAGAACCTTATTCCATCTTCAGGGAGCCGCCCCCGTCTCGTCTTCCTGAGCATGGCACAAACCCTAAAAAAACTCAAATAAACAGTTAAAAACAGAGTCCTCCCGCTGGCAAGGGTTGGGATCCACCGCGCCACCATGGCCCTAAGGCCACCTGAGAAGAGGCAGACCGGCGGCAACACCGGTGGGGAGGCAGAGGAACCCTAAGCTTTTGTTGGGGGAGGAGGCGTCTTTGCTTCGTACGGGAGTGGTTGTGTTTAGAGGGGATAAATGAGTATTGAAAGGGCCTAGAAACAGAATTAATGACTTGAAGAGGTAACTTGCGGTCCAATGAGTGATCCTTCAATAGCTTGATAGAATGAGATTCTAATCAAGTTGGAAAGTTTGTTCAAACAAGAGGAGTTGCGCCATCTCCAAAGAGAGCGGATGAACTGGTTACGGCTGGAAGGCCTCTTCGGACAAGAGGAGATGCACCATCTTCAAAAACGACAGGCGGACTGGTTACGACAAGGGGACTATAATATGGGATTCTTTTGGAATTACACAAAGGCTAGAAAGAAAAATAATACAATAAAATGCTTACTACTCCCTCCGGTCCACATTAACATACACTACTTTAGTATAAATTTATACTAAAGTTGTACTAGAGCCGCTTCAATTAATTTGAATTGGAGGGAGTAGATGATATGGGTGCAAAACCAGACGGAGATGACATTACAGAATCTTTCACCGCTAGCTATTTTAATATCCTTGTTATAGCTAATGGGAATGTGATGAGCGATGAGGTTTTAAATGACGTTGAAACAAAGTAATGCAACAAATGAATGACATGCTTCTTGCTCCTTTCTCTCTGGAGGAGGTTAAGAAAACTATTTGCTATTGGCGATTTGAAGACCTTGGGCCTGATGGACTTATGCAACATTTTATAAGTGCTTTTGGGATTTGCGGGGTGATAATCTGGTGAAGGAAGTTTTGGAGGCTGCAAATTCAGGGGTTATCCTGGAGGGTTGGAATGAAACTACGGTGCTAATTATACCCAAAGTAGATAGCCCAGAAAAGATAACTCAATTTCGTCCAATTAGCCTTTGTATTGTTGTTTATAAGGTGATATAAGACGCTAGCAAATAGGTTAAAGAATTTGCTCCCTGAGAATTGGTCAGCATCAGATTGTGTTTGTCCCTATGAGGGTAATTACTGACAATATTCTTCTAGCATATGAATGTTTTCATACCATGAGGAAGAAACCAGAGAGGAAACCTTTATGTGCAATCAAATTGGACATGCACAAGTAGTATGGTCATCTGGAGTGGGAATTTCTTGAGAGAATGATGGTAGTGTTGGGGTTAGCACCAAGATGGGTTGAACTCGTGATGGCATGTATTACATCTGTAAAATATTGTATAAGATTTAATGTTGCGGAGACCGATTTTGTTGCCTCTTCTAGGGGGCTCTGGCAGGGTGATCCCTTATCAATGTATCTCTATGTCCTATGTGTAGAGGGTTTGTCAAAGATGTTATTAAGGGCAAAATAGAGGGGAGACTTGGAAGGGTGAAGGTGTCTTGGGATGCGACACTAGTTTCCCAACTTCTTTTTGTTGGCGGTGCACTGATACTAATGTCGGAAAATTAGAAGAATGCTTTGATTCTGAAGCATATTCTTGACACCTACTCTAGCGATTCAGGTTAGTTGGTTAGTGCCTCAGTATGCATAATTTATTTTAGGCCTAATACAATGGTTAATGCAAGAGTAAAGGTTTGCTAGGTTTTGAATATAGAAATGATAAATATTTGGGAATATTATATATGGTGGGGGCCGATAGGTCAGATTGTTTCAAACATTTATTGGACAGAGTTTGGGCACATTTTGCTGCACGTTGGAAGGAGAAATTGTTATTGTATGGAGGGAAGGATTCTTATTAAAGTAACTACACAAGTTGTCCTAGTATTTGCTATGACTATTTTCAAGATACAAAAGAAATTTTCAAAAGGTATATTTTGAAGGAAATATGCCCTAGAGGCAATAATAAAGTTATTATTTATTTCCTTATTTCATGATAAATGTTTATTATTCATGCTAGAATTGTATTAACCGGAAACATAATACATGTGTGAATACATAGACAAACATAGTGTCACTAGTATGCCTCTATTTGACTAGCTCGTTTATCAAAGATGGTTATGTTTCCTAGCCATGGACAAAAGAGTTGTCATTTGATTAATGGGATCACATCATTAGGAGAATGATGTGATTGACATGACCCATTCCGTTAGCCTAGCACTTGATCGTTTAGTTTGTTGCTATTGCTTTCTTCATGACTTATACAAAAGTTCCTGCAACTATGAGATTGTGCAACTCACGTTTACCGGAAGAACACTTTGTGTGCTACCAAACGTCACAACGTAACTGGGTGATTATAAAGGTGCTCTACAGGTGTTTCCGAAGGTACATGTTGGGTTGGCATAATTCGAGATTAGGTTTTGTCACTCCGATTGTCGGAGAGGTATCTCTGGGCCCTCTCGGTAATACTCATCACCTAAGCCTTGCAAGCATTGTAACTAATGAGTTAGTTATAAGATGATGTGTTACAGAACGAGTAAAGAGACTTGCCGGTAATGAGATTGAACTAGGTATTGGATACCGATGATCAAATCTCGGGCAAGTAACATACCGATGACAAAGGGAACAACGTATGTTGTTATGCGGTTTGACCGATAAAGATCTTCATAGAATATGTAGGAACCAATATGGGCATCCAGGTTCCGCTGTTGGTTATTGACCGAGAATGGTTCTAGGTCATGTCTACATAGTTCTCGAACCCGTAGGGTCCGCACGCTTAACGTTATGATGACAATTTTATTATGAGTTTATAAGTTTTGATGTACCGAAGTTTGTTCGGAGCCCCGGATGTGATCACGGACACGACGAGGAGTCTCTAAATGGTCGAGACATAAAGATTGATATATTGGAAGCCTATGTTTGGACATCGGAAAGGTTCCGGGTGAAATCGGGATTTTACGGGAACACCGGGGGGTTACCGGAACCCTCCCGGGGGTTAATGGGCCTTAGTGGGCCATGAGGGAGAAGAGGAGGGCCGGCCAGGGCAGGCCGCGCGCCCCTCCCCCCTAGTCCGAATAGGACAAGGAAGAGGGGGGGGGGGGGGCGGCGCCCCCCTTTCCTCTTTCCCCTCCCCCTTTCCTTCTCCACCAAGGCAAGAGGGGGGAGTCCTACTCCCGGTGGGAGTAGGACTCCTCTAGACGCACCCCAAGGGGGCCAGCCACACCTTCCCCTCCCTCCTTTATATATGGGGGCAGGGGGGCACCCCATGACACACAAGTTGATCTACGGATCGTTCCTTAGCCGTGTGCGGTGCTCCCCTCCACCATATTCCACCTCGGTCATATCGTCGCGGAGTTTAGGCGAAGCCCTGCGCCGGTAGAGCATCATCATCGTCACCACGCCGTCGTGCCGACGGAACTCATCCCCGAAGCTTTGCTGGATCGGAGCCCGGGGATCGTCATCGAGCTGAACGTGTGCTGAACTCGGAGGTGCCGTACGTTCGGTGCTTGGATCGGTCGGATCGTGAAGACGTACGACTACATCAACCGCGTTGTCATAACGCTTCCGCTTACGGTCTACGAGGGTACGTGGACGAACACTCTCCCCTCTCGTTGCTATGCCATCACCATGATCTTGCATGTGCGTAGGAAATTTTTGAAATTACTACGTTACCCAACAGTGGCATCCGAGCCTGGTTTTATGCGTAGATGTCATATGCACGAGTAGAACACAAGTGAGTTGTGGGCGATATAAGTCATACTGCTTACCAGCATGTCATACTTTGGTTCGGCGGTATTGTGAGATGAAGCGGCCCGGACCGACATTACGCGTACGCTTACGCGAGACTGGTTTCACCGCTACGAGCACTCGTTGCTTAAAGGTGACCGGCGGGTGTCTGTCTCTCTCACTTTAGCTGAATCGAGTGTGGCTACGCCCGGTCCTTGCGAAGGTTAAAACAGCACCAACTTGACAAACTATCGTTGTGGTTTTTGATGCGTAGGTAAGAACGGTTCTTGCTAAGCCCGTAGCAGCCACGTAAAACTTGCAACAACAAAGTAGAGGACGTCTAACTTGTTTTTGCAGGGAATGTTGTGATGTGATATGGTCAAGACGTGATGCTATATTTTATTGTATGAGATGATCATGTTTTGTAACCGAAGTTATCGGCAACTGGCAGGAGCCATATGGTTGTCGCTTTATTGTATGAAATGCAAACGCCCTGTAATTGCTTTACTTTATCACTAAGCGGTAGCGATAGTCATAGAAGCAATAGTTGGCGAGACGACAACGATGCTACGATGAAGATCAAGGTGTCGCTCCGGTGACGATGGTGATCATGACGGTGCTTCGGAGATGGAGATCACAAGCACAAGATGATGATGGCCATATCATATCACTTATATTGATTGCATGTGATGTTTATCCTTTATGCATCTTATCTTGCTTTGATTGACGGTAGCATTTTAAGATGATCTCTCACTAAAATTATCAAGAAGTGTTCTCCCTGAGTATGCACCGTTGCCAAAGTTCGTCGTGCCCAGACACCACGTGATGATCGGGTGTGATAAGCTCTACGTCCATCTACAACGGGTGCAAGCCAGTTTTGCACACGCAGAATACTCAGGTTAAACTTGACGAGCCTAGCATATGCAGATATGGCCTCGGAACATGGAGACCGAAAGGTCGAGCATGAATCATATAGTAGATATGATCAACATAATGATGTTCACCATTGAAAACTACTCCATCTCACGTGATGATCGGTTATGGTTTAGTTGATTTGGATCACATGATCACTTAGATGACTAGAGAGATGTCTGCCTAAGTGGGAGTTCTTAAGTAATATGATTAATTGAACTTTAATTTATCATGAACTTAGTCCTGGTAGTATTTTGCAAATTATGTTGTAGATCAATAGCTTGCGTTGTTGCTTTCATATGTTTATTTTTATATGTTCCTAGAGAAAATTGTGTTGAAAGATGTTAGTAGCAATGATGCGGATTGGATCCGTGATCTGAGGTTTATCCTCATTGCTGCACAGAAGAATTATGTCCTTGATGCACAGCTAGGTGACAGACCTATTGCAGGAGCAGATGCAGACGTTATGAACGTTTGGCTAGCTCAATATGATGACTACTTGATAGTTTAGTGCACCATGCTTAACGGCTTAGAATCGGGACTTCAAAGACGTTTTGAACGTCATGGACCATATGAGATGTTCCGGGAATTGAAGTTAATATTTCAAGCAAATACCCGAGTTGAGAGATATGAAGTCTCCAACAAGTTCTATAGCTAAAAGATGGAGGAGAATCGCTCAACTAGTGAGCATGTGCTCAGATTGTCTGGGTACTTCAATCGCTTGAATCAAGTGGGAGTTAATCTTCCAGATAAGATAGTGATTGACAGAATTCTCTAGTCACCACCACCAAGTTAGTAGAACTTCGTGATGAACTATAATGCAAGGGATGACGAAAACGATTCCCGAGCTCTTCGTGATGCTGAAATCGACGAAGGTAGAAATCAAGAAAGAGCATCAAGTGTTGATGATTGACAATACCACTAGTTTCAAGAAAAGGGCAAAGGGAAAGAAAGGGAACTTCAAGCAGAATGGCAAGCAAGTTGTCACTCCCGCGAAGAAGCCCAAAGCTGGACCAAAGCCTGAAACTAAGTGATTATACTGCAAAGGAAATGGTCACTAGAAGCGGAAATGCCTTGAATATTTGGTGGATAAGAAGGATGGCAAAGTGAACAAGGGTATATTTGATATACATGTTATTGATGTGTGCCTTACTAGTGTTTATAGTAGCCCCTGAGTATTTGATACTTGTTCAGTTGCTAAGATTAGTAACTCGAAACAGGAGTTACAGAATAAACAGAAACTAGTTGAGGGAGAAGTGACGATGTATGTTGGAAGTGGTTCCAAGATTGATATGATCATCATCGCACACTCCCTATACTTTCGGGATTAGTGTTGAACCTAAATAAATGTTATTTGGTGTTTGCGTTGAGCATGAATATGATTTGATCATGTTTATTGCAAAAAGGTTATTCATTTAAAATCAAAGAATAATTGTTGTTCTGTTTACATGAATAAAACCTTCGATGGTTATACACCCAATGAAAATAGTTTGTTGGATCTCGATCGTAGTGATACACATATTCATAATATTGATGCCAAAAGATGCAAAGTTAATAATGATAGTGCAACTTGTTTGTGGCACTGCCGTTTGGGTCATATCGGTGTAAAGCGCATGAAGAAACTCCATAAAGATGGATTTTCGGAATCACTTGGTTATGAATCATTTGATGCTTGCGAACCGTGCCTTTTGGGCAAGATGACTAAAACTCCGTTCTTCGGAACAATGGAACGAGCTACTGACTTGTTGGAAATAATACATATCGATGTATGTGATCCAATGAGTATTGATGCTCGTGGCAAGTATCATTATTTTCTGACCTTCACAAGATGATTTGAGCAGATATGGGTATATCTACTTGATGAAACATAAGTCTGAAATAATTGAAAGGTTCAAAGAATTTCAGAGTGAAGTGGAAAAATCATCGTAACAAGAAAATAAAGTTTCTACGATCTGATCGCGGAGACGAATATTTGAGTTACGAGTTTGGTCTTCAGTTAAAACAATGTGGAATAGTTTCACAGCTCACGCCACCTGGAACACCACAACGTTATGGTGTGTTCGAACATCGTAACCGCACTTTGTTGGATATGGTGCGATCTATGATGTCTCTTATCGGTTTTACCACTATCGTTTTGGGGTTGTGCATTAGAGACAGCTGCATTCACGTTTAAAAGGGCACCATCTAAATCCGTTGAGACAACACCGTATGAACTATGGTTTAGCAGTAAACCTAAGATGTCATTTCTTAAAGTTTGGAGTTGCGATGCTTATATGAAAAAGTTTCAACCTGATAAGCTCAAACCCAAATCGGAGAAGTGCGTCTTCATAGAATACCCAAAGTTAACTATTGGGTACACCTTCTATCACAGATCGGAAGGCAAGTTATTCATTGCTAAGAATGGATCCTTTCTAGAGAAGGAGTTTCTCTCGAAAGAAGTGAGTGGGAGGAAAGTAGAACTTGATGAGGTAACTGTACCTGCTCCCTTATTGGAAAGTAGTTCATCACAGAAATCTGTTCCTGTGATTACTACACCAATTATTGAGGAAGTTAATGATGATGATCATGAAACTTCAAATTAAGTTACTACAGAACCTCGTAGGTCTTCCAGAGTAAGATCTGCACCAGAGTGGTACAGTAATCCTGTTCTGGAAGTCATGTTACTAGACCATGATGAACCTACGAACTATGAGGAAGCGATGATGAGCCCAGATTCCACGAAATGGCTTGAGGCCATAAAATCTGAGATATGATCCATGTATGAGAACAAAGTATGGACTTTGATTGACTTGCTCGATGATCAGCAAGCCATGTTAAATAAATGGATCTTCAAGAGGAAGACGAACATTGATAGTAGTGTTACTATCTACTAAGCTCGACTTGTTGCGAAATGTTTTCAACAAGTTCAAGGTGTTGAATACGATGAGATTTTCTCACTCGTATCGAAGCTTAAGTCTGTCTGAATCATGTTAGCAATTGCCACATTTTATGAAATCTGGCATATGGATGTCAAAACTGCATTCCTTAATGGATTTATTAAAGAAGAGGTGTATATGATGCAACCAGAAAGTTTTTGTCAATCCTAAAGATGCTAACAAAGTGTGCAAGCTCCAGCAATCCATCAATGGACTAGTGCAAGCATCTCAGAGTTGGAATATACGCTTTGATGAGTTGATCAAAGCATATGGTTTTATACAGACTTTTGAAGAAGCCTGTATTTACAAGAAAGTGAGTGGGAGCTCTGTAGCATTTCTAATATTATATGTGGATGACATATTGTTAATTGGAAATGATATGGAAATTCTGGATAGCATGAAAGGATACTTGAATAACAGTTTTTCAAAGCAAGACCTCGGTGAAGCTGCTTACACATTGAGCATCAAGATCTATATAGATAGATCAAGACGCTTGATAAGATTTTTCAATGAGTACATACCTTGATAAATTTCTTGAAATAGTTCAAAATGGAACAGTCAAAGAAGGAGTTCTTGCCTGTATTACAAGGTGTGAAGTTGAGTAAGACTCAAGACCCGACCATTGCAGAAAATAGAAAGAGAATGAAAAGTCATTCCCTATGCCTCAGTCATAGGTTCTATAAAGTATGCTATGCTGTGAACCAGACCTATTGTATACCTTGCTCTGTATTTGGCAAAAGGAATACAATTTTGATCTAATAAGTAGATCACTGGACATGGGTCAAGAATATCCTTAGTGAGGACTAAGGAGATGTTTCTCGATTATGGAGGTGATAAAAGAGCCCGTCATAAAAGTTACAATGATGCAAGCTTTTACACCAATCCAGATGACTCTAAGTCTCAATATGGATGCATATTGAAAGTGGGAGCAATTAGCTAGAGTAGCTCCGTGCAGAGCATTATGGACATAGAATATTTGCGAAATACATACGGCTCTGAATATGACAGACCCGTTGACTAAGCTTCTCTCACAAGCAAAACATGATCATACCTTAGTACTCTTTTGGGTGTTAATCACATAGCAATGTGAACTAGATTATTGACTCTAGTAAACCCTTTGGGTGTTGATCACATGATGATGCGAACTATGGGTATTAATCACATGCAGATGTGAATATTGGTGTTAAATCACATAGCGATGTGAACTAGATTATTGACTCTAGTGCAAGTGGGAGACTGAAGGAAATATGCCCTAGAGGCAATAATAAAGTTATTATTTATTTCCTTATTTCATGATAAATGTTTATTATTCATGCTAGAATTGTATTAACCGGAAACATAATACATGTGTGAATACATAGACAAACATAGTGTCACTAGTATGCCTCTACTTGACTAGCTCGTTTATCAAAGATGGTTATGTTTCCTAGCCATGGACAAAAGAGTTGTCGTTTGATTAATGGGATCACATCATTAGGAGAATGATGTGATTGACATGACCCATTCCATTAGCATAGCACTTGATCGTTTAGTTTGTTGCTATTGCTTTCTTCATGACTTATACAAAAGTTCCTGCAACTATGAGATTGTGCAACTCACGTTTACCGGAAGAACACTTTGTGTGCTACCAAACGTCACAACGTAACTGGGTGATTATAAAGGTGCTCTACAGGTGTTTCCGAAGGTACATGTTGGGTTGGCATAATTCGAGATTAGGTTTTGTCACTCCGATTGTCGGAGAGGTATCTCTGGGCCCTCTCGGTAATACTCATCACCTAAGCCTTGCAAGCATTGTAACTAATGAGTTAGTTATAAGATGATGTGTTATAGAATGAGTAAAGAGACTTGCCGGTAACGAGATTGAACTAGGTATTGGATACCGACGATCAAATCTCGGGCAAGTAACATACCGATGACAAAGGGAACAACGTATGTTGTTATGCGGTTTGACCGATAAAGATCTTCGTAGAATATGTAGGAACCAATATGGGCATCCAGGTTCCGCTGTTGGTTATTGACCAAGAATGGTTCTAGGTCATGTCTACATAGTTCTCGAACCCGTAGGGTCCGCACGCTTAACGTTACGATGACAGTTTTATTATGAGTTTATAAGTTTTGATGTACTGAAGTTTGTTCCGAGTCCCGGATGTGATCACGGACACGACGAGGAGTTTCGAAATGGTCGAGACATAAAGATTGATATATTGGAAGCCTATGTTTGGACATAGGAAAGGTTCCGGGTGAAATCGGGATTTTACCGGAACACCGGGGGGTTACCGGAACCCTCCCAGGGGTTAATGGGCCTTAGTGGGCCATGAGGGAGAAGAGGAGGGCCGGCCAGGGCAGGCCGCGTGCCCCCTCCCCCCCTAGTCCGAATAGGACAAGGAAGGGGGGGGGGGCGGTGCCCCCCTTTCCTCTTTCCCCTCCCCTCTTTCCTTCTCCACCAAGGCAAGAGGGGGGAGTCCTACTCCCGGTGGGAGTAGGACTCCTCCAGGCGCACCCCAAGGGGGACGGCCGCACCTTCCCCTCCCTCCTTTATATACGGGGGCAGGGGGGCACCCCATGACACACAAGTTGATCTACGGATCGTTCCTTAGCCGTGTGCGGTGCCCCCCTCCACCATATTCCACCTCGGTCATATCGTCGCGGAGTTTAGGCGAAGCCCTGCGCCGGTAGAGCATCATCATCGTCACCACGCCGTCGTGCTGACGGAACTCATCCCCGAAGCTTTGCTGGATCGGAGCCCGGGGATCGTCATCGAGCTGAACGTGGGCTGAACTCGGAGGTGCCGTACGTTCGGTGCTTGGATCGGTCGGATCGTGAAGACGTACGACTACATCAACCGCGTTGTCATAACGCTTCCGCTTACGGTCTACGAGGGTACGTGGATGAACACTCTCCCCTCTCGTTGCTATGCCATCACCATGATCTTGCATGTGCGTAGGAAATTTTTGAAATTACTATGTTACCCAACATATTTGTGATGCTACAACTAGATCTTTGTGGGGTGATGATCAGGATAGAAACGGATGTTGGATGGCATGGTGGAAGTTGTGCATACCTAAATTAAGTGGAAGTATAGGCTTTCGTGACTTATATTATTCTAATCTCGCCATGCTCGCAAAGCAATGCTAGAGGTTGTTAGAGAGTCGAGATTCCTTATATTCTTCCATCCTAAGGATGAAATATTTGTTGATGGGAATCTTTTGAAAGCTAAACTGCAAAGTAGATCATCATTCACATAGCAAGCTATTATGCCGGGTTTTGAAGCATTCAAGAGGGGCTATATACGGAGGGTTGGTGATCGCACCCATATTAATATTTGGAGCGATAATTGGATACCAACAAATCCTAATCTACGAGTTTTAACCCCTAAAGGTGGGAACTTAGTGCGAAAAGTATGTTATCTAATCAATCCAGTCTCAGGTCAGTGGGATAAGGAGCTCCTTAGGGATAGTTTTTGGCGAGTTGATGCCGAATCCATATTGTCAATTCCGCTAGTAGATGATAGTGAGGATTTTGTTGCATGACACAATTCAAAAATGGCATATTTTTAGTACAATTGGCCTACTATGGTGAGTGGAATCATAAGTTCAAAAGAGAAATCTATGCCAGTGATCATGACACTCGATGTGGAGCAGATAGGGGGGCTTGGAGAAATTTATGAACATCTAGTATGGCACCAAAAGTTAAAGTGTTCGGTCGAAGAGCACTGAAAGAAGCGATCATGTGTGTACATTAGCATGTGACACGTCATGGATTTAGGTCAATACCATTTGTGTACACTAGGATATAAAGATTTGAAACACATGTTATTTACTTGTACTAGAGCAAGGCAAATTTAGAAGGAGTTAGGAGTAAAAGAAGAGGTAGAAGTGGCTTTGTGTGCCGATGGATCTGGAGGCGTTGTGTTGGGGGAGCTTTTTAGAAAATGACTGTCCAGCGCCCTAATACGTCTCTAACGTATCTATAATATATGTAGTATTCATGCCCTGTTTATAATATTATTACATGATTTTGGTATGATTTGATAAGAACTAACCTGGACTGACGTTGTTTTCACCAGAACTACCATGGTGTTGTTTTTGTGCAGAAATATAAGTTCTCAGAATGCACTGAAAGTCAACGAAGAATATTTTTGGAAAATATAAAAAATACTGAAACAAAAAGCTACCGGAGGGGAGTCCCAAGGCCACCACGAGGACGGAGAGTGCGCCCTACCCCTCGGGGAGGGTGCTCCTACCTCGTGGACTCCCCATGGGCCCCTTTGACGTGAAACTGACGCCAACCCCTCCTATAAATCCTAAAAAAACCAGAACAAAGGAGAGATCGAAAGTTCAACCACCGCAAGCCTCCAGAACCATGAGAAATCAATCTAGGCCCTCTCCGGCACCCTGCCGGAGGGGCCATCATCACCAGAGGCCATGGGGGAGGATTTTGGAGGGCCCATCATTGCCATGAAGGCCAAGGACCAGAGGAAGAACCTCTCCCCATCCGGGGGGGGGGGGGGAGACCATGGAGGAGGAAGCACAAGGGGGAGAACCTCTCCTCTCTCTCGGTGGCGCCGGAGTGCCATCGGGAGGGGAGTCATCGCCGCGGTGATCGTCTTCATCAATATCACCATCATCATCACCATCCTCATCTCTTTTACGTGGTCCAGTCTCTCGCACCCTGCTGTAATCACCTACTTGAACATGGTGCTTTATGCCACATATTATGATCCAATGATGTGTTGCCATCCTATGATGTTTTGAGTAGATTTCCTTTGTCCTTGGGTTGATTGATGATCTAGATTGGTTTGAGTTGCATGTTTTATTATTGATGTTGTCCTATGGTGCCCTCCGTGTCGCGCAAGCGTGAGGGATCCCCGCTGTAGGGTTTGCAATATGTTCATGGTTTGCTTACTGTCTGCGTTGCGTGAGTGACTGAAACACAAACACAGATAAGTGGGACATGGCGTATCGGAATAAAGAGGACTTAATACTTTAATGCTATGGTTGGTTTTTACCTTAATGATCTTTAGTAGTTGCGGAGGCTTGCTAGAGTTACAATCATAAGTGCATATGATCCAAGAAGAGAAAGTATGTTAGCTTATGCCTTTCCCTCATATGAAATTGCAATAATGATTACCGATCTTGTTAACAATTGCTTAGGACAATTCCGCACACCGACCCATCATTATTCCAAACTCGCTATTTATAATACTTAAGTAATATATTCTAACTTTATGATGACAACACCTACTTTTATATTTTAGCTCTCCGATATCATGCAAAGTTATCGTCTTTATACCCACAACATAGTTTTATTTCTCGTTTCTAGTTGGAAGCAAACATTCGGTGTACGTAGAGTCGTATCAATGGCAGATAGGACTTGAGAGAATATTGATCTTACCTTTAGCTCCTTGTGGGTTCGACACTCCATACTTATCACTTCCACCTTTGGAAATTGCTATGATGATTCCCTGCACTTGGGGATTATCAAGCTCTTTTCTCGCACCGTTGCGGGGGAGCAATAGCATGGGGTTGATATTCTCGTGTGTGTTTGTTTGCTTTCTTCACTAAGTAGTTTTTGTTTGCCCTTTTTGTTTTTCTTAGTTGTGGGTGAAACATATAAAAAAAATTAAAAATGAAAATACAAATTTTTTTACTTGCCTCTTATGCCTAAAAAGTTTTTTTCAAAAAGAGAAGTGATTGGAAAGTTATGCATTGGAGAACTGAGGGTCGATCTTAAACACTTGTGTTCATGCTCATGGAAACAATGTAGAATTTTTCATTGAAGTTTCTCAGAAATAAATATCCCCTTGTATATATCCATTGTATTATGAAAATAGTGTGCTAAGCTTTGGTTTTAGGATGATTAGATTGCTTGTTTACTATGTGCAGTGCAAAAATAGAAACTTTGGCTGTTGCGCGTGAATTTACCTTTTTTACTGGAAAGTTAAACGGGTCTGAAACTTTTTGCACAGTACTTCTATACAATTTTTTAAACTGTCCTAATTTTTTAGAATTTTTGGAGTTAAATAAGTATACGAAGTTTTCAAATTACTACAGACTGTCCTGTTTTTGACGGATTCTGTTTTCTATGTGTTGTTCGCATATTTTGATGAATCTATGGGTAGTATCGGGGTGTATGAACCATGGTGAAGTTGGAATACAGTAGATATAATGCTAATATGAAATTGGAATGAGTTTACAACATTACATAAAGGTAGTGATTTGCTTTATTATACTAACGGATCTGTAACATCCCAAATTTTCGATTTGGAATGTTATACATTAGATCATCAATGCATATCATATTTTATTTGATTTTGGTTTTGATCCTAGAAATTCTATGCAACTCAAGGACCCACGGAGAGAGTTGGGGATTTCATTATTTTCATATTTGTGTTTTCTCAAATTTTGGGAATAGGATCATTTGATTTTATTTATTTTATCATCAATTTCTATTACAAAAAAATGAGAGAGGGAATAAAATGACTTTCCCAAAATAAAGAAATATCAAGGATTTAATAATAAAATCAAATACGATTTTATTTCGGAGTTTTTCGTTATTTTATTTGAATTTAGGAAAAATATGCGTTTTTGAAAACTGTATTTAGGCCCCAAATAAATGTTCACTTTGTCGGGCCTGATTTTAGAAGTCCGGGAAAATTTATTACGGGATTTTTGGAGTCCGTTTAGTATTTCTTTTCTGAGCGTAATTATTTAAAAAAAACGCGAACCGCCTTACGGGCCGTGCCCGAGCGGGACTCCGCCCGGG
Organism: Triticum dicoccoides; assembly: GCF_002162155.2. NCBI lineage: Eukaryota > Viridiplantae > Streptophyta > Magnoliopsida > Poales > Poaceae > Triticum > Triticum dicoccoides. The sequence goes on along the minus strand of NC_041385.1, from coordinate 544,127,477 downwards.
GGCAGCCTTTAAATAGCGCCGCCCCGAGCCGCCCCCAGCCCACCAGCCGCCCGCGCCAGCCCAGCCCGTTGCCGCCGCCAAACCCTAGCCCGCGCCGCCTCGAGCCCCGCGCCGCCCCCAACCCA
>NC_041385.1:544076889-544127196 GCF_002162155.2 Triticum dicoccoides | reverse complement strand
GCCGCCCGCCGCCTCGTCGACCCGCCGCCCGAGGTGCCTCGATTTCCGCGCTGTTGGTTTTCTAGAAAAACCATTCGGTTTTTCCGTCGGTTTTTCACCGGTTTTTTCAGTTTCTGTTTTTTATTAGATCTGTTTTATTTTCGGTTTAGTTTAATTAGCGAGCATTCGCTCGTTCGTTCATTTTAACGAACGTGTTCGTCGTTTAGATCCAGTTAACGAACGTTCGTTCGTTAAGCTGTTCGTCGTTTTTCTTTTTCTCGGACTTAATCCGCGATTTTCTGAGCGCGATTTCTGATCCAATTTTCGTTCTAGTATAACTTTTCGCTCGTTTATCGCAATCAGGTGATTCAAGCGCCTGGAGTTTCGTCTCGAAACCCTCTTTCCGAATAACCAACTTGAACAAGTTTTTGCTACTGTAAAAATTGACTTAGATCCAGATTAGTAAAACGAAGTTGTTTTCTTTCGCCGTTTGACTTTCGTATCTTCGTTCGATTTGTTTCTTTTTGCAAACCAGAGTTCTTAAGTTGAACTTTCTGGTTAGATCTTTTATTTGAGTTTTACCTGTGCATTAGATGAGTACTTATTGTATGCTTGTTTGTTTGTCTGCGATAGAATACCTGGAGTGCGCCGCCTGTTATTTCGAGTCTCTAGGTTTCGCGGATCATCAGCAAGGCAAGTAACACTTTGATCATTCTTTTCTCATACCCAGTTTTTGTGGATTAGACCAATCCTCAAACATTGCATGATTAGGATCTAATTAATTTGTGGGTTTTGGGAAGTAGTTGAGGTAGTACCTATTACCTGTTTTATTTTCAAACCTTTGGGAGTTACTTCTACGTTTGCTTATTATGCCATGCTATGCTAGTAGACGTGGATTGGGTGAGAGTATCCATGACAGATGTGAGATTGTTAATTAATGGTTTACTTAAGGTGGCAACTTAAACACACATCTGGGTGGATTGAGGTACCTGGTTTCCAGGATTTGCCTGTTTTTCTTCGGACCGCCACCCAGGCTCAAAGAGATCATAAGATTATTCATGCTAGAAACTTCCGTGTGCAGCCACATGCTACTATGGGCTCTAGCATAGTAGAGTGAGTCATGCGAACTCTTACAGTGGTAGACTAGCTGATGTACGGGTTGTAGGTTGGTACGGTCTACCCGTTACGTAAGGTGCAAGCGCTTCTGAAAGACTATGTCTCGGTCATCCGTTTCTCTAACACCATGTAGTGCGAGAAATCAAACGGAGGAGATCGAGTCATGTGGAGAAAAGTGCGCAAACCTTTGTAGAGTGTAACAAACTAATCATGGTTAGCCGTGTCCCCGGTTATGGACATCTTGAGTATCTAGTACTTGGATATCATGTGAATCTCATCATGTTACTTCTAATTAATATTGATGGGATGTTAATGTGTACTTTTAATTGGGATTGAGAATGCTGTTAACCATTCTCAATGTTTAACAACCACCATGATAGTTAAATAAATTTATTCCTTTGCAGTAGGGAAAAATTGGCTTTATGCAAAACTGTAACCATAGAGCTTTCCACCAACCAAATATGCATGTAGTATAGCTTACTCTTTCATTACTCTCTATGTGTTACATTGCCAGCTTATTCCCTGTGCTGACCCGTTTTCAGGCTGCAACGTTTCATGTTGCAGACTTTTCAGACGACGAGTAAGGTGCCTTTAGGTCGTGGTTCTATACTCGGTGATGCCGTTGGAGTTGACTGACTCGCTTATTCTTCCAAGCCTTTCGCTGTTATCGTATTTAGATGGCCTTAAGCCATTTTTATTGTAATAAGCTCTCTTTGGAGACATTAGATGTAATAAGTGTGTGATTGCTACTCTGTTATAAATCCTTCAAGTACTGTGTGGTGTCAGCATTATCGATCCAGGGATGACACCTGAGCACAGAGATCAGACTGTTTGAGGTCTGGTCGCTACAAAGATGGTATCAGAGCACACACTGACTATAGGACACGACCACTAAGCAAAAGCCCTAGAATGCTACTCCCTTCTCATTTTCTGACTCCTCATCTTTTCTATTCTTTAGGATGGCAGATGCAAGGAACAAGTTCATGCAACCGGATGAAGATACACCCTTTGGACGACACCTGAAAGAAGTCACCAAGTACTTGAAGATCGGAGTACCAAGCTTCACTGGAACCTACAACGCCACTTTACCTGAAGAGGAGCGCTGGATGATTCAAGTTCAAATTCCAGGAAGGATGTTCATTCCCGTCACTGAGACCATAGAGTTTTCCTTTGATGCACCAACCTGGAACCTAGGAAAGAGCATGGAAACCCACATTTCCATGGGACGTATTGGAGAAGTCTATCACAAGGAACTTAAGGATACTATCTACCAGATTTGTGGGCGCCGAGATGAGCAATGGGAGATGATCAGCACCCGGAAGGACCGCTCAATTGCAGCTTTCATCCAGGAGTTGAACCAGCACATCCGACGCCAGGAGAACCAAATTTGCGCAGGGATGATGGATCTGAAGAAGGCCATGATCAAAATCACGGAACTGGAGTAAGAACTCAAGTCTACACGTGATGGATACGAGGAGGAAATAGCAACACTAGTTGAGAAGAGCGATGATCTAAAGAAGAAGCTGAAAGTCATTATGGGATTTCCTGCGACAGAAAGAGAAGATGAAGATTTCACATGCCTAGAGAACTACATCATCATTGACGACACCGACTCGGACCCAGATGATAGTGATGATGATTATGTTGATGAAGCTGGAGCAGATATCTGGAGTCTTCAACGGAGCAGTTTTTCTAGTCGACTACCATAACAGTAGTAGTATTCCACCATGTATCTAGTATAGTCCACACACTTTTTGCGATAGTTCTAGACAGATTGTATGCCCTTGTTTGATTGAATGAAGTGATTTTGTGTGCATTTGCCTCATGTGCATTTGGGTAGTGTATTGTCTTTAGACCTCATTCTGTTCTTAATTCTCATCTTTTCTAAACCCTCAGGTGCCTTCGAGACGTGACAATGGATTTCCACCAGAGCTCACCCAGTTGATCCAGCAGCAGAATGCATTGATGCAGATACTAGTGCAGAATCAGAATCAGGGGAACAACAACAACAACAATCCACCACCGCCACCACCTGTTGATCATTTAACTCGTTTTCTTAGGCTGAATCCGCCGGTGTTCTCCAGTAGCACCGAGCCGATAGTAGCAGATGATTGGCTCCGCAAGACAGGGAGGGAGTTGACCACTGCAGGTTGCATAGATGCGGAGAAAGTGCGATTTGCCGCACACCAGCTTGATGGACCCGCAACAGCATGTTGGGAGAATTTTACAACCACTTATCCTGTAGACACTGTCACATGGGATCAGTTTCAGCAGGCATTCCGTACTGCCCATGTTTCAGCAGGAGCTATGGCCATGAAGAAGCGTGAGTTTCGCAACTTGCGCCAAGAAGGACGGACAGTTGGCCAATATGTGGATGACTTTAGTAAACTAGCACGTTATGCCCCAGATGACATTGCTACAGATGCAGCTAAGTAGGAGGAGTTTCTAGAAGGGCTGAATGATGAGCTGAGCATGCAGTTGATGGTAGCAAATTTCAACAACTACCAGGAATTGGTAGATCGTGCTCTTATGATTGAAGGGAAGCAGCAGCAGATTGAAAACCGCAAGCAGAAGTATGGACAGGGGAAGTACAACTCTGGAGCCCAACAGAAGCCCCATCTTACCCCTAAACCGGGAGGGCAATTTCAGCATACTCATGGAGGAGGTAGCTCGCACAATCATAATGGCACAAAGAATGGAAACGGGAATGGAGGAAACAATGGACAAAACCGCACCAACCCGTCAACACCATCCAATTAGACCTGAGCCATATCACTTGTTTTAAGTGCCGTAAGACTGGGCATTATGCAAATGAATGTCCAGAAGCCCAAAATGGTAACGTCAATGGAAGCTCAGGAAAGAAGCCGAACCCTTTCAACAGGAGACAGGTGAACCACGTTACCGTGGAGGAGGTTGAAGCTCAGCCTGACGCAGTAATAGGTAAGTTTTTGGTTAAGACATTTACTGTAGTTGTTCTTTTTGATATTGGTGCATCGCATTCATACATATCAAGGGGATTTGTGGATAAGTATAAATTACCAACCCAAGCCCTTAGGTCACCCATGCTAGTAACCTCACCCGGAGCAGAATACATGGCTAGTATATGGTGTGATCGGTTACCATTAAGGATTGGACACTATGTTTTTCCCTCGGACCTAATAGTTCTGGAATCGCAAGGATTGGATGTGATATTAGGCATGGATTGGTTATCGAAGTATGGAGGGAACATAGATTGCGCCAGTAAGTCGATTTTGCTTACCACCCCAGAAGGAAGGAGAATCAAGTACGTATCACGGCATGAGCCGAGGAGGGCACATGTAAATTCCTTATTAGGAGTTGTGCAGGAGGAAGTACCAGTGGTAAGGGATTACCTGGATGTGTTTCCGGAAGAGTTGCCAGGCATGCCACCGGACAAAGACATTGAGTTTCTGATTGAACTACTGCCAGGCACTGGGCCAATATCTAAGAGACCGTATAGGATGCCAGCCCAAGATTTGGAGGAGATTAAGAAACAGATTAAGGAGTTGCTGGACAAAGGTTTTATCCACCCAAGTTCTTCACCTTGGGGATCGCCAGTACTTCTAGTGGAGAAGAAGGATGGATCATTAAGAATGGTTGTTGATTATCGAGGATTGAATGAAGTGACCATTAAGAACAAATACCCGTTGCCGATGATCAATGATCTGTTTGACCGCTTGCAAGGAGAAAAGGTGTTTTCCAAGATTGATTTGCGATCAGGATATCATCAGTTGAAGATTCGAGAGCAGGATATACCTAAGACGGCTTTTACCACCAGGTACGGGCTATATGAGTATACCGTTATGTCATTTGGTCTGACTAACGCCCCGGCCTATTTTATGAACATGATGAACAAGGTGTTTATGGAGTTTTTGGATAAGTTCGTCGTGGTATTCATTGACGATATTTTGGTCTACTCGAAGAATGAAGAAGAACATAAGGAGCACTTGCGTTTGGTACTCGAGAAGCTCAGAGAACATCAGTTGTATGCCAAGTTTAGCAAGTGTGAGTTTTGGTTGAAGGAAGTTGGATTTCTCGGACATGTTATATCCGGAGAAGGTATAGCAGTAGACCCCACTAAAGTTGCCACTGTGACAAACTGGGAAGCACCAACAACAGTTGGAGAGATCCGAAGTTTCCTTGGACTCGCAGGATACTACCGGAGATTCATTGAAAATTTCTCGAGGATTGTGAAGCCTATGACGGAATTGTTGAAGAAGGATACCAAGTTCATATGGACTAAGGAGTGTGATGCTAGTTTCCAGGAGTTGAAGAAACATTTGGTTACCTCACCAGTGTTAATTCTGCCAGATCAGACCAAGGATTATGAGGTGTATTGCGACGCTTCACGTCGAGGACTTGGAGCAGTGCTCATGCCGGAGGGAAGAGTTGTTTCGTATGCTTCACGACAACTGAAGCCTCACGAATTGAATTATGCCACGCATGATTTGGAGTTAGCAGCCGTAGTGCATACCTTGAAAACATGGAGACATTTTCTCGTTGGAAATCACTATGAGGTGTACACAGATCACAAGAGTTTGAAGTACATCTTCACGCAAAAGGAGTTGAATCTCAGGCAGAGGAGATGGTTGGAGCTTATTAAAGATTATGATATGAGATTGCATTATCACCCCGGGAAGGCTAACGTTGTAGCAGACGCGTTGAGCCGTAAGAGCCATGTCAACACCCTAATGACCGGAGGTTTACCAAAAGAATTAGTCGAGGAATTCCGGGATCTATGTTTGGAAATAGTTCCGAGAGGCTATGTAGCAGCGTTGGAAATTCAGTCTACCTTGATGGATAAAATCAGAGAAGCTCAAAAGACAGATAAGGAAGTTGCTTCTATTAAGGAGAAGATGAGCAAGGGAAAAGCTAAGGGATTTCGTGAGGATGAACACAATACCCTATGGTTTGAAGACCGTGTATATGTGCCCAATGACCCGAAGATCAGGAAGTTGATTCTGCAAGAAGCACATGATTCACCGTATTTGATTCACCCAGGAAATACCAAGATGTATTTGGATTTGAAGGATACATTCTGGTGGACCGGAATAAAGAAAGACATTGCAGAGTACGTAGCAGTTTGCGATGTATGTCAAAGAGTAAAAGCAGAGCATCAAAAGCCAGCAGGATTGCTACAACCATTGCCGATACCCGAATGGAAGTGGGATAAGTTAGGCATGGATTTTATCACGGGAATACCAAGGACTCGTTCCGACTATGACTCAATTTGGGTTGTAGTTGATCGGTTGACGAAGGTAGAACATTTCATCCCAGTAAAGACCACTTACACCAGTGCTAAGTTGGCCAAGATATACATGACCAGGATCGTCTGTTTGCATGGAGTTTCGAGGAGTATCGTATCAGATAGAGGAACCCAGTTTACCTCAAAGTTCTGGAAGCAGTTGCACGAGACTTTGGGTACCAGGCTAGAGTTCAGTACAACTTTTCATCCACAGACAGATGGACAGACCGAGAGAGTCAATCAGATTTTGGAGGATATGCTGAGAGCTTGTGCGCTAGATTATGGATCAAGTTGGGATGACAATTTGCCATATGCAGAGTTTTCTTACAACAACAACTATCAAACCAGTTTGAAAATGGCCCCTTTCGAGGCCTTGTATGGAAGGAGGTGCAGGACACCATTGGCGTGGGACGAGGTTGGAGACCGCCAGTTGTTTGGACCTGATTTGATTAAGGAATCTGAACAGAAGGTGAAGTTAATTCGCGATAGGCTCAAGGTAGCCCAGTCCAGGCAAAAGAGCTATGCGGATTCAAAACGCAAGGAAATAGAATATGAAGTCGGAGACAGAGTTTATCTTCGAGTATCCCCACTTCGAGGAGTTAAGTGATTTGGAGTTAAAGGAAAGTTAGCGCCCCAATTTGTAGGACCATATCGTGTTTTGGAACATATGGGAGAAGTTGCTTACAAGTTGGAATTACCCGAGGGATTGCCAGGTGTTCACGATGTGTTCCATGTTTCTCAGTTGAAGAAGTGCCACACAGAGATGGCTGACATACCGTTGAGAGACACAGTGCCGTTGGAAGCAATTCAGTTGGATAACAATTTGACCTATGAGGAGAAACCAGTTAAGATTCTCGAGATTGCCAGCAGAGTCACCCGCAGCAAGGTTATCAAGTTCTGTAAGGTTCAATGGAGCCACCACTCGGAGGACGAAGCCACTTGGGAACGAGAGGAAGATTTTCTCAAGGACCACCCTCACCTATTTTCTAGCCAACCCGAATCTCGAGGGCGAGATTCATCTTAAGGGGGGTAGGTTTGTAACATCCCAAATTTTCGATTTGGAATGTTATACATTAGATCATCAATGCATATCATATTTTATTTGCTTTTGGTTTTGATCCTAGAAATTCTACGCAACTCAAGGACCCACGGAGAGAGTTGGGGATTTCGTTATTTTCATATTTAAGTTTTCTCAAATTTTGGGAATAGGATCATTTGATTTTATTTATTTTATCATCAATTATTTCTATTACAAAAATATGAGAGAGGGAATAAAATGACTTTCCCAAAATAAAGAAATATTGAGGATTTAATAATAAAATCAAATAAGATTTTATTTCGGAGTTTTCGTTATTTTATTTGAATTTAGGAAAAATATGCGTTTTCAAAATTGCATTTAGGCCCCAAATAAATGTTCACTTTGTCTGGCTTGATTTTAGAAGTCCGGGAAAATTTACTTCGGGATTTTTGGAGTCCGTTTAGTATTTATTTTTATTTCTTTTCTGAGCGTAATTATTTTTAAAAAAACGCGAACCGCCTTACTGGCCGTGCCCGAGCGGGACACCGCCCGGGGGCAGCCTCTAAATAGTGCCGCCCCGAGCCGCCCCCAGCCCACCAGCCGCCCGCGCCAGCCCAGCCCATCGCCGCCGCCAAACCCTAGCCCGCGCCGCCTCGAGCCCCGCGCCAACCGCCGCCGCCACCAGCCACCGCCCGCCGCCTCGCCGACCCGCCGCCCAAGGTGCCTCGATTTCCGCGCCGCCAGTTTTCTCGAAAAACCGTTCGGTTTTTCCGCCGGTTTTTCGCTATTTTTTTAGTTTCCGTTTTTTTATTAGATCGGTTTTATTTTCGGTTTAGTTTAATTAGCGAGCATTCACTCGTTCGTTCGTTTTAACGAACGTGTTCGTCGTTTAGATCCAGTTAACGAACGTTCATTCGTTAAGCTGTTCATCGTTTTTCTTTTTCTCGGATTTAATCCGCGATTTTCTGAGCGCGATTTCTGATCCGATTTTCGTTCTAGTATAACTTTTTGCTCGTTTATCGGAATCAGGTGATTCAAGCGCCTGGAGTTTCGTCTCGAAACTCTCTTTCTGAATAACCAACTTGAACAAGTTTTTGATACTGTAAAAATTGACTTAGATCCAGATTAGTAAAACAAAGTTGTTTTCTTTCGCCGTTTGACTTTCGTATCTTCGTTCGATTTGTTTCTTTTTGCAAACCGGGGTTCTTAAGTTGAACTTTCTGGTTAGATCTTTTATTTGAGTTTTACCTGTGCATTAGATGAGTACTTATCTTATGCTTGTTTGTTTGTCTGCGATAGAATACCCGGAGTGCGCCGCCTGTTATTTCGAGTCTCTAGGTTTCGCGGATCATCAGCAAGGCAAGTAACACTTTGATCATTCTTTTCTCATACCCAGTTTTTGTGCATTAGACCAATCCTCAAACATTGCATGATTAGGATCTAATTAATTTGTGGGTTTTGGGAAGTAGTTGAGGTAGTACCTATTACCTGTTTTATTTTCAAACCTTTGGGAGTTACTTCTACGTTTGCTTATTATGCCATGCTATGCTAGTAGACGTGGATTGGGTGAGAGTATCCATGATAGATGTGAGATTGTTAATTAATGGTTTACTTAAGGTGGCAACTTAAACACATATATGGGTGGATTGAGGTACCTGGTTTCCAGGATTTGCCTGTTTTTCTTCGGACCGCCACCCAGGCTCAAAGAGATCATAAGATTATTCATGCTAGAAACTTCCGTGTGCAGCCACATGCTACTATGGGCTCTAGCATAGTTGAGTAAGTCATGCGAACTCTTACAGTGGTAGAGTAGCTGATGTACGGGTTGTAGGTTGGTACGGTCTACCCGTTACGTAAGGTGCAAGCGCTTCTGAAAGACTATGTCTCGGTCATCCGTTTCTCTAACACCATGTAGTGCGAGAAATCAAACGGAGGAGATCGAGTCATGTGGGGAAAAGTGCGCAAACCTTTGTAGAGTGTAACAAACTAATCATGGTTAGCCGTGTCCCCGGTTATGGACATCTTGAGTATCTAGTAGTTGGATATCATGTGAATCTCATCATGTTACTTCTAATTAATATTGATGGGATGTTAATGTGTACTTTTAATTGGGATTGAGAATGCTGTTAACCATTCTCAATGTTTAACAACCACCATGATAGTTAAATAAATTTATTCCTTTGCAGTAGGGAAAAATTGGCTTTATGCAAAACTGTAACCATAGAGCTTTCCACCAACCAAATATGCATGTAGTATAGCTTACTCTTTCATTACTCTCTATGTGTTACATTGCCAGCATATTCCCTGTGCTGACCCGTTTTCAGGCTGCAACGTTTCATGTTGCAGACTTTTCAGACGACGAGTAAGGTGCCTTTAGGTCGTGGTTCTATACTCAGTGATGCCGTTGGAGTTGACTGACTCGCTTATTCTTCCAAGCCTTTCGCTGTTATCGTATTTAGATGGCCTTAAGCCATTTTTATTGTAATAAGCTCTCTTTGGAGACATTAGATGTAATAAGTGTGTGATTGCTACTCTGTTATAAATCCTTCAAGTACTGTATGGTGTCAGCATTACCGATCCAGGGATGACACCTGAGCACAGAGATCAGACTGTTTGAGGTCTGGTCGCTACAAAGATGGTATCAGAGCACACACTGACTATAGGATACGACCACTAAGCAAAAGCCCTAGAATGCTACTCCCTTCTCATTTTCTGACTCCTCATCTTTTCTATTCTTTAGGATGGCGGATGCAAGGAACAAGTTCATGCAACCGGATGAAGATACACCCTTTGGACGACACCTGAAAGAAGTCACCAAGTACTTGAAGATTGGAGTACCAAGCTTCACTGGAACCTACAACGCCACTTTACCTAAAGAGGAGCGCTGGATGATTCAAGTTCAAATTCCAGGAAGGATGTTCATTCCCGTCACTGAGACCATAGAGTTTTCCTTTGATGCACCAACCTGGAACCTAGGAAAGAGCATGGCAACCCACACTTCCATGGGACGTATTGGAGAAGTCTATCACAAGGAACTTAAGGATACTATCTACCAGATTTGTGGGCGCCGAGATGAGCAATGGGAGATGATCAGCACCCGGAAGGACCGCTCAATTGCAGCTTTCATCCAGGAGTTGAACCAGCACATCCGACGCCAGGAGAACCAAATGTGCGCAGGGATGATGGATCTGAAGAAGGCCATGATCTTAATCACGGAACTGGAGTAAGAACTCAAGTCTACACGTGATGGATACGAGGAGGAAATAGCAACACTAGTTGAGAAGAGCGATGATCTAAAGAAGAAGCTGAAAGTCTTTATGGGATTTCCTACGACAGAAGGAGAAGATGAAGATTTCACATGCCCAGAGAACTACATCATCATTGACGACACCGACTCGGGCCCAGATGATAGTGATGATGATTATGTTGATGAAGCTGGAGCAGATATCTGGAGTCTTCAACGGAGCAGTTTTTCTAGTCGACTACCATAACAGTAGTAGTATTCCACCATGTATCTAGTATAGTCCACACACTTTTTGCGATAGTTCTAGACAGATTGTATGCCCTTGTTTGATTGAATGAAGTGATTTTGTGTGCATTTGCCTCATGTGCATTTGGGTAGTGTTTTGTCTTTAGACCTCATTCTGTTCTTAATTCTCATCTTTTCTAAACCCTCAGATGCCTTCGAGACGTGACAGATGTGAGATTGTTAATTAATGGTTTACTTAAGGTGGCAACTTAAACACACATCTGGGTGGATTGAGGTACCTGGTTTCCAGGATTTGCCTGTTTTTCTTCGGACCGCCACCCAAGCTCAAAGGGATCATAAGATTATTCATGCTAGAAACTTCCATGTGCAGCCACATGCTACTATGGGCTCTAGCATAGTTGACTAAGTCGTGCAAACTCTTACAATGGTAGACTTGCTGATGTAGGGGTTGTAGGTTGGTACGGTCTACCCGTTACGTAAGGTGCAAGCGCTTCTGAAAGACTATGTCTCGGTCATCCATTTCTCTAACACCATGTAGTGCGAGAAATCAAACGGAGGAGATCGAGTCATGTGGGGAAAAGTGCGCAAACCTTTGTAGAGTGTAACAAACTAATCATGGTTAGTCGTGTCCCCGGTTATGGACATCTTGAGTATCTAGTACTTGGATATCATGTGAATCTCATCATGTTACTTCTAATTAATATTGATGGGATGTTAATGTGTACTTTTAATTGGGATTGAGAATGCTGTCAACCATTCTCAATGTTTAACAACCACCATGATAGTTAAATAAATTTATTCCTTTGCAGTAGGGAAAAATTGGCTTTACGCAAAACTGTAACCATAGAGCTTTCCACCAGCCAAATATGCATGTAGTATAGCTTACTCTTTCATTACTCTCTATGTGTTACATTGCCAGCATATTCCCTGTGCTGGCCCGTTTTCGGGCTGCAACGTTTCATGTTGCAGACTTTTCAGACGACGAGTAAGGTGCCTTTAGGTCGTGGTTCTATACTCAGTGATGCCGTTGGAGTTGATGGACTCGCTTATTCTTCCAAGCCTTCCGCTGTTATCGTATTTAGATGGCCTTAAGCCATTTTTATTGTAATAAGCTCTCTTTGGAGACATTAGATGTAATAAGTGTGTGATTGCTATTCTGTTATAAATCCTTCAAGTACTGTGTGGTGTCAGCATTACCGATCCAGGGATGACACCTGAGCACAGAGATCAGACTGTTTGAGGTCTGGTCGCTACAGGATCTCACAAAGTTTTTGTTAAGTTTTGTGTGGATGAAGTGTTAACGAGGAGTTACTGATGTGAGAAGAATAAAGAGAGGCAAGAGTTCAAGCTTGGGGATTCCCAAAGCACCTCAAGTAAATATTTCAAGTATACTCAAGCATCTAAGCTTGGGGATGCCCCGGTTGGCATCCCATCTTTCTTCTTGAACAATTATCAGTATACCTCAGTTTTTGTTTTGTTCACATGATTTGTGTCCTTTGTGTTTTTCTTTTTCTTTAAGAACCATGCTAGTATGAGATAGCCCTTCATTGATTTATAGAATGCTTTATGTGCTTCACTTATATCTTTTGAGTATGACCTTATAGAATGCTCTTTGTGCTTCACTTAAACCTTTTGAGTATGGTTTTATAGAATGCTTCGTGTGCTTCACTTATATATTTTGAGCTTGGATATTGGTTAATCTATATTAATTGTAGAATGCTCCATGAACTTCACTTATATCTTTTGGAGTATGAATAAGACTATCATCAAAAGTGGGTTTGGAAGAGTGTCAACTTTAGTAAGTAATGATCCCACTATTTTGGAGGGTGTTGAATCTTAGTGTGATATTTATGAAAGTGGATTTGGAGAGGTCTTGACTTTAGTTAGTAATGATTCCACTATTTCGGAAGAGGTTCCAATTGATTATGAGAACAAAGTTGCTATCTATAATGATTATTGTGATGACATGCATGCTATAAAGAAATATGTTAACCATGAAAATTGTCACCATGATTTTAATTTTCAAATGGATTATGCCTCACTTGATAGTTATTTTGTTGAGTTTGCTCCCACTATTTTGAATGAGAAGAATTTTGCTCATGGGGAGAGTAGTGAAATTTCTATGCTTGTAGATCATGAAAAGAATGCTTTATGTGATGGTTATATTGTTGAATTCATTCATGATGCTACTGAAAATTATTATGAGGGAGGAATATATGCTTGTAGGAGTTGCAATAATATCAAGTTTCCTCTCTATGTGCTTAAAGTTTTGAAGTTATACTTGTTCTGCCTTCCTATGCTAGTTGATTCTTGTTCCCATAAGTTGTTTGCTTACAAAATCCCTAGGCATAGGAAGTGGGTTAGACTTAAATGTGCTAGTCATATTCTTCATGATGCTCTCTTTGTGTTTCAATTCTTATCTTTTATGTGAGCACCATTGAAATCATCATGCCTAGCTAAAAGGCATTAAAGAAAAGCGCTTGTTAGGAACAAACCAATATTCACCCATAATGTTTTTGTGTGTTCACATGATTAAGCTACTGTATTAATCATGTTTTATACCTTTTGTTTCAATAAAGTGCCAAGTAAGACCCTTGGGATGGCTTATGGTGATAGTTGATTTGATCTTGCTGAAAAACAGAAACTTTTGCACTCATTGCCAGAATTTTAGAAAATCGCAGAAGCGTGCTTTTGATATGAATTTTTTACACAATATTGATATACAAATTGCCCAGGTTGTCCTAATTTTTCAGAATTTTTGGAGTAGCAGAAGTATGTTTGCTGTTCAGATCATTACAGACTATTTTGTTTCTGACAGATTCTGTTTTCAATGCATAGTTTGCTTGTTTTCTAGTTTCTATGGCATTGTGTGAGAACAATTATGAATCTTGTATTTGACAGTACCAAAGTGAATGATTTAGTCTTTATCATACTAACCCATCTCATGAAGTTCCATAAGTTTTGTGTGATTGAAGTTTTCAAGTTTTAGGTGAGATATCGATATGAGAAGAATAAGGAGTGGAAAGACCCTAAGCTTGGGGATGCCCAACGCACCCCAAGGTAATATTCAAGGAATACTCAAGCGCCTAAGCTTGGGGATGCCCCAGAAGTCATCCCCTCTTCCATCTTCAAAACCATCGGTATACCTTACTCGGAGCTATATTTTTATTCATCACATGATATGTGTTTTGCTTGGAGCGTATTTTCAATTTTGTTGTTTGAATAAAACCATTGGATCTAAAATCTTGAATGAGAGAGAATCCTCCCATGGTTAGTTAATTATTTGACTACTCATTGTCCTTCACTTATATCTTTTTGGAATAGTTTGACATTTACTCACGTGCTTCACATATATCCTATGAGTAAATGGTTGAATGAATTGAATATCATAAATCTGAATTCATATCTGTTTCATATGCTTATACCATGGGGAGTAATGACTTCACACATAATAAGTATAGGTGGTAAATTTATTAAAAGTTAGCAAACAAAGTATTGGTCACTTGAACAATTCATGAAAGAATATTGAAGAAAGAGGGATTTCACATATAAATATACTATCTTGGACATCTTTTGTAATTGTGAGCACTCATTAAAATATGACATGCTAAAAAGCTGATGTTTGACAAGGAAGACAACTTAATGGGTTATGTTTTCTTATATCCGAATAGAAGTTATATTGTCTTGGATCATCCAACATGTTGAGCTTGCCTTTCCCTCTCATACTAGCCAATTCTTTGCACCAAGTAGAAATACAACTTGTACTTCCAAACATCCCTTAAACCAGTTTTGCCATGAGAGTCCACCATACCTACCTATGGATTGAGTAAGATCCTTGAAGTAAGTTGTCATCGGTGTAAGGAATAAAAATTTCTCTCTAAATATCTATGATCTTTTAGTGTGAAGAAAATAAGCTTTATACGAACTTGTGATATGGAAGAAATAAAAGCGACGAACTGCATAATAAAGGTCTTTATAACAAGCGGCAATATAAAGTGACGTTCTTTTGCGTTAAGGTTTTGTGCATCCAACCATAAAAGCGCATGACAAGCTTTGCTTCCCTTTGCGAAGGGCCTATCTTTTACTTTTAGCTTCTACCCTTACACAAGAGTCTTGGTGATCATCACCTTTCCTTTTTACACTTTTTCCTTTGGCAAGCACTTTGTGTTGGAGCAATTCAGATATATATATCCACTTGGATGTAGGTTTTGATAAAGTATTATTGTTGACATTACCCTTGAGGTAAAAGGTTGGGAGGCAAAACTATAAGCTCCTATCTTTCTCTGTGTCCGATTAAAACTTTGAACCCATAAGTATCACGTGAGTGTTAGCAATTGTGAAAGATTAAATGATAATTGAGTATGTGGAATTTGCTAAATCAAAGCTCTTGCATAGACCCTTCCTGAAAATAAGATGATTTGCAATTGTTTGATGACTGAGAACATAGTTTGTTAGTTTTCAAGAAAGTTAATCATCTATACTTTAACATGTGAATAGCTTGTTACTTCATCATGAGAAGTTTTATGAGTTGAGCTATTGTTATGATATATAATGATGCTAGAAAAGGTGACTAAAATTATCATTGATCAAACATGTGCACTTGCTAGCATTCACACTTCATAAATTATTTCTTTTATCATTTACCTACTCGAGGACGACCAGGTATTAAGCTTGGGGATGCTGATACGTCTCCAACGTATCTATTATTTATGAAGTATTCATGCCCTGTTTATAATATTTTACATGATTTTGGTATGATTTGATTAGAACTAACCCGGACTAACGCTGTTTTCAGCAGAACTACCGTGGTGTTGTTTTTATGCAGAAATAGAAGTTCTCAGAATGCGCTGAAAATCAATAGAGAATATTTTTGGAAAATATAAAAAATACTGGAACGAAAAGCTACCAAAGGGAAGTCTCGAGGGCACCACGAGGGTGGAGGGAACGCCCTATGTCGGTGTCAAAACTGGCAGATCTCGGGTAGGGGGTCCCGAACTGTGTGTCTAAGGATCGAAGGTAACAGGAGGCAGAGGACACGATGGTTACCCAGGTTCGGTCCCTCTTAATGGAGGTAATACCCTACTTCCTGCTTGATTGACTTTGATGAGTATAGGGGTTACAAGAGTTGATCTACCTTGAGATCGTAATGGCTAAACCCTAGATGTCTAGCATGTATGATTGTTCTGGCCCTATGGACTAAACGCTCCAGTTTATATAGACACCGAAGGGATCTAGGGTTGTACAGAGTCAGTTTACAGAGAAAGGAAGATGCATGATCCAAACGCCAAGTTTGCCATCCACGCAAAGGAGAGTCCCATCCGGACACAGGGGAAGGTCTTTGATTTCGTATCTTCACGACCCATTAGTCCGACCCATATCACATAGCCCGGATGCATGAGGACCCCTTAGTCCAGGACTCCCTCAATAGCCCATGAACCGGGCTTCAATGACGATGTATCCGAAGCGCAGATTGTCTTCGGCATTGCAAAGGCGGGTTCCTCCTCCGAATACTCCAAAGTAGTCTTCCGCACATAAGAGCTGTATCCGGCCCTGCTTAATACGTACAACCCTAAGCTGTAAAAGGCAACAATACTTAAAATAAGTCACGTCCAAGGGCAATTTTTTTGGCGAGGCGTTATGTTCTGGCCTTGTTATTATTCTGAACCGTTTTACAGCCCCCGCTTCATGTTCCGAGGCACGACCATCGACACGTCTTGTCAAAGCAGAGATCGTGTCCCCTTATCATGGGATCCTCATCAATGCGGGTTTGGGTAATCCAACCGTGCCGTTCACATGTCTCCTTGGGAATAGGAGAGTTTTAAGGCTTATGAGGGGGCACTTGATATTCACTACCTCTATAAGAGGACAAGGACCCATCTGTTTCACCTCGGGCCTTGTTCTTCCTCTGCCCCTCCATCCCCGAGCTCCAACGCCCAAGTTCTAAACTTCCCCCTCGCCCCAACTTCTCCAGCCATGACCGGATCCGGTTTTCAGGGCAAGTGGATGGCCTCCTCTGCAACGGAGAAGAACATCAAGGATCTGCGTGAGGCGAGGTACTTGACGGCGGATATTACACACAGGCTTCCTACCCTGGGGCAGGTTATCCCCACCCCGGAGCCCGGCGAGAGGGTGGTGTTCATCCCCCACTTCCTCTCAGGACTTGGGTTTGCCCTTCATCCCTTTGTCCGAGGCCTCATGTTTTACTACGGGCTGGATTTCCATGATCTGGCCTCAAATTCCTTCCTCCATATCTCAACGCTTATCGTTGTGTGTGAGGCATTTCTCCGCATCCCCCACACTTTGGCCTATGGCTCAAGGTCTTCAATGTGAAATCGAAGGTGGTTGAGGGCCAACATGCAGAGTGTGGCGGCGCCATGGTGAGCAAGCTTCCCAGCGTCACCTGGCCCAATGGGACATTCGTGGACACTGTCAAGGTATGGCAGCAGGAGTGGTTCTATATCACCGAACCCCGCGGCTCCAAGTGGGCGGCCGCTCCTTCTTTCAGTCCGGGCCCCCACTGCGGCTCGCATCCTGGACCAACAAGGGTCTAGATTGGGGATCCCCTGACGAAGTGTCGACACTGCAAAAGCGTATCAAGAGCATGATAAAAAAGGACATCACCCTTGCTGATGTGATCCAGGTGATTCTTATCCACCGAGTTCTTCCCTGCCAACGACGACCTCTCAAAATGTGGGAGTTTAACCTGGAGGGGCCACGGACCCTGTAGCGATTATTTGGCACGACGCACAAAGGGATCTGGAAGCTTCTCTTCAAGAAGCAGAAGACGTGGCCAAGGACGTCTGACGACACCGGCCTCGACTGCAACAATCCGGCATCCCTAGTAAGTATCATATTTCCGAACATTACTTAGCTCGTCAATCTTAGGGAGGGGTATTGAAAATTCCATCTCCTGAATAGGACTGGAGAAACAAGGCGGAGCGGATTAAGT
The DNA here is from genome assembly GCF_002162155.2 of Triticum dicoccoides. NCBI lineage: Eukaryota > Viridiplantae > Streptophyta > Magnoliopsida > Poales > Poaceae > Triticum > Triticum dicoccoides. The sequence continues at coordinate 544,109,381 of NC_041385.1, read as the reverse complement.
GTCCGGCCCCGCTCCCCGAAAACCCAGCCGAGCCTCTATTGATGAGGATGCTGGTCCCAGCGCCCTACCAGGTGCCGGCAAAGAAGGACAAGAAGAAGAAGCACAAGGAGGCTGAAGGTGGCCTCCATCACGAAGAAACTTTGGGCGCTATGTCCGGAGGATTCGAGGCTCCTTCCTCTCACGAGGGAGACGAAGACGAGGACAGGGAGGAGGAGGAGGAAGAAGAGAACCCTCCTCTCAAAGGGAAAAAGAGGGCAGCCTCCGTAGATCTGGAGGAAGGGGTAAGGGAGTCCTGCATTAGGGGGTATCCGGACAGCCGGACTATATACTTTGGCCGGACTGTTGGACTATGAAGATACAAGATTGAAGACTTCGTCCCGTGTCCGGATGGGACTCTCCTTTGCATGGAAGGCAAGCTTGGCGATTTGGATATATAGATCTCCTTCTCTGTAACCGACTCTGTGTAACCCTAGCCCCCTCCGGTGTCTATATAAACCGGAGGGTTTAGTCCATAGGACAACAACAATCATAATCATAGGCTAGCTTCTAGGGTTTAGCCTCTACGATCTTGTGGTAGATCAACTCTTGTAATACTCATATCATCAAGATCAATCAAGCAGGAAGTAGGGTATTACCTCCATCGAGAGGGCCCGAACGTAGGTAAACATCATGTCCCCAGCCTCCTGTTACCATTAGCCTTAGATGCACAGTTCAGGACCCCCTACCCGAGATCCGCCGGTTTTGACACCGACATTGTTGCTTTCATTGAGAGTTCCACCGTGTCGTTGCGATAAGGCTTGATGGCTCCTTCAATCATCTTCAACAACGCGGTCCAGGAGGAGGTTTTCCTCCCCTGACAGATCTTCATATTCGGTGGCTTCGCACTGCGGGCCAACTCGCTTGGCCATCTAGAGCAGATCGACAGCTATGCCCCTGGCCACCAGGTCAGGTTTGGAAGCCTGAACTACACTGCCGACATCCGCGGAGACTTGATCTTTGACGGATTTGAGCCCGTGTCAGGTGCACCGAACAGTCACGATGAGCATGACCTAGATCTGCCATCAGACAGTATTCGGGGGATCGCGCCTGTGGCTGCCCCGGGAAACAATCCGGAGCAGATTGCGCCATCCGAGGACGGGTGGGTGGACCCCACCATGGAGGCCGCACACTCATCGGCCTCAGAGCCAAACACTCATTCCACCTCCTATGAGGTCGGTACGATCGGACCCTCGGACACGTCTCCGGCTACAGGATCCGAACCGCGTACACCCGTGCCTATCGAATCTGATTGGGCATCGGTCATGGAGTTCACCTCCGCGGATATCTTTCAGCACCGCCCTTGGGCGACGTGCTAAACTCATTAAAGTCTCTCTCTTTGTTAGGAGACTCTTGGCCGAACTATGTCTGGCTCGAGTGGGAGGCGGACGACGAAGAAATTCATTCCCCACCCACCACCCACTTAATAGCCACTGTCGATGACCTAACCGACGTGCTCGACTTCGACTCCGAAGACATCGACGGTATGGACGACGATGCAGGAGATGAACAGGAACCACCGCCTATCGGGCGCTTGACAACCACCTCATCATATGATATATATATATATATATATATATATATATATATATATATATATATATATGGTGGACACCCCCAAAGAAGGCAATGGCGACGAGGCAACGGAGGATAAACCCCTGGAGAAACAATCTAGGCACCGGCGTCATAGACGCCGCTCCAAGCCCTGCCATAGCAAAAATAATGATACCGACACAAGAGATGACAACAATCCGGATGGTGCCGAAGATGAAAACAATCCTGCTGAGCCAGGCTTCGAGCGAGCCGAGCAGGAGGATGGGCAAACTAGCCCTAAGGAACACGCAACAGATGGAGAATCAGAGGATGACAATTACATGCCTCTCTCCAAATATGAAGTGAGCCTTGGCGACGACGAATTCATCGTGCCTGAGGATCTTGTCGAGCAGGAGCGCTTCAAGCGCCGGCTTATGGCCACTACAAAAAGCCTGAAGAAAAAGCAGCAACAGCTTCAAGCTGATCAAGATCTGCTAGCTGATTGATGGACCGAGGTCCTGGCTGCCGAGGAATACGGACTCGAGCGCCCTACAAAAAGTTACCCAAAGGCGCAGGTTGCTACCTCAACTCGAGGAGGAGGCATTAAAGCCCACACTACCAGCGCATGATGCGGCTGACCGGCCACCCGATGGCCAAGACAAAGCGGCGTACAAGCCCGAAGTTCAGACCGCACCCTGTCGCCAAATTAGCAAAAACACGAAGGCCGGAAGCTCCACACATGACCTGCGAGACAAATTGAAAAACAAAGCAGGACAACCAAGATCGATCTACGGATCAAGGGGGCGTGCCCCAACGCGTAACGATGAACATCACGCCGGATACACCAACAAATCCGGCCAGGCCGAATACAATGAAGCCCGGCACAGAGGCGCTGCACACCCCCAATGCTTCACTGATGAAGTAATGGATCATGAATTCCCAGAAGGGTTTAAACCCGTAAACATTGAATCATATGATGGTACTACAGACCCCACGGTATGGAAAGAAGATTTCTTCCTCCATATTCATAGGGCCCGCGGAGACAATCTACACGCCATCAAGTACCTCCCACTAAAACTCAAGGGACCAGCTCGGCATTGGCTGAAGAGCTTGCCGGCAAACTCCATCGGAAGTTGGGAGAACCTGGCAGACGCATTCCTTGACAACTTTCAGGGCACTTATGTGCGACCACTGGATGCTGATGACCTAAGTGACATAACACAATAGCCCGGAGAGTCAGCCAGGAAATTTTGGACACGGTGCCTAACTAAAAAGAACCAAATTGTCGACTGTCCGGATGCCGAAGCCCTAGCGGCCTTTAAGCATAACATCCGTGATGAGTGGCTTGCCCGACATCTCGGCCAAGAAAAGCCAAAGTCCATGGCAGCCCTCACAACACTCATGATGTAGGGCGGAACCCTAGGGGCCAATCTTTCATGTTTGGAGTGGATCCTACGGGGAAACACGAAGAACGCGTGGAGGAACACGAGGGAAATCACGAGGGGCAAACAAGAGAAACACTCAACCGGCATGAAATTGATCACACGAGTGCTAGATCATCGAGGCACAAAGTAACACGAGATCCATAGTTAACAAGGGACGATACAAAGGTAGCCGTTCTTCTCCGTGAGGAGGTCTTGATTGTCTTCTCTGGATGGAGGTCTTGAATCCGGATGGATCTTCTCCGAAGAGGTGTGGTCCCTCACGAGGAGTAGATCCGTGCGGATGAGCAATGCTCTATCTCAAATGAGCTAAACTAATGCTTAGTCTCGAAGTGAGGAGGAGGAGTCCTATATATAGGCTAGGGGGCGAAGGGGTACATGGGCTCAGCCCAACACGCGCGCGCAGGCGCTGGCCGGATGATCCGGGTGGGGAGCCGGATGATCCACGCTCGTCCGGATGATCCGGGTGGAGGCTCGAATGAGCTGGTGGTGCAAGCGGTGGCGATGCAGGGCCGGATGTCTGGCTGGGGGTCCGGATGATCCGGGACGGCGTCCGGATGATCCGGCTTCAGGTGAGCTTCGGGTGTCTTCGGGACACGAATTATCCGGATCATCTAGACCGGGGGCCGGATCATCCGGGCTTTGTCCGGATCATCCGGGCCCTTGTCCGGATCGTCCGGACAGCCTGGGCCTTGGTGCTTTTCCTCTCCTTCTTCACGCATGTCTTCCGCTTCTGGTTCTCCTTGCTTACTAGCTTCTCCATGGCTAACTCCTTGGTACCTGAGTATGCAAAGCGTCTCCGTTTTAGGTAGTAACCATGTCTCATGTGAATCGAAAGGGAGTTGTGAGAGGAGTGAAGTCACCTCGGTTTCGAGAGCTCTTGCACGTGCTCGAGTCATAGGTCCAAGTGGTGTTGTAGGGGATGTAGATGCGTCCACGGGGATGATCATGGGATGCTCCGTATCATCTCCCCCCCCCCCCTTGGGAAAGATCCGACCTCGGATCAAAATCTTCATCACCATGGTAAGGCGAGAGGTCTTTGACATTGAAGATGTCGCTCACATTGTACTTGTCGCTTGGTAGGTCGATCTTGTAAGCGTTGTTATTGTAGCGTGCTAGCACCTTGAAGGGTCCATCGGTTCGAGGGAGAAGTTTGGACTTGCGTTTGTTGGGGAAGCGGTCCTTGCGAAGGTGTAGCCACACGAGATCGCCTATGTTAAAGATCATGGGTTGCTTGTCGATGTTGAGCTTGGTCGCTAGTCGTTGTACTTGGTGCTTGATGGTGTTCCTTGTATCCTCATGCATCTTCTTGATGTAGCTTGCCCGTGCACTCGCATACATGTTGGTGCACTCTTGTAGAGTAAGAGGTAGAATGTCCAATGGGGACAACGGGTTGAAGTCGTAGACGACCTCAAAGGGGGACTTCCGGTAGTCGAATGTGTTGCACGGTTTTAGGCGTACTCGGTGATGGGTAGACATGCCTCCCACTCCTTGATGTTCTTCTTGATCAACACACAAAATAGAGTGGAGAGCGTCCGGTTCATCACCTCCGTTTGGCCGTCGGTTTGAGGATGGTATGCGGTTGAGAACAAGAGCTTGATTCTGAGCTTGGCGCATAGCGTCTTCCAGAAGTAACTCAAGAACTTGACGTCACCGTCGGAGACGATTGTCTTTGGTACTCCATGGAGGCGCAAGATTTCCCTACAAAAGAGATTTGCAACGTGTGAAGCAGCGTCTATCTTGTTGCAAGGAATGAAATGTGCCATATTAGAAAATCGGTCCACAACAACAAACACGGAATCCTTTCCATTTTGAGTTCTAGGCAAACCAAGTACAAAATCCATGCTAATGTCTTCCCACGGTTGATAAGGAATAGGAAAGGGCATGTAAAGACCATGGGATTGAGCTTTAGACTTAGCTTTGCGACATGTCGAGCATCGGATGGTGAAGCGTGAGACATCATGGAACATCTTGAGCCAAAAGTAGTTCTTGGAGAGCGTGGCGAATGTCTTCTCGCGCCCAAAATGTCCCATGAGTCCGCCTCCATGAGCCTCTTGCAAAAGGAGCAAACAAAGAGAAGACTCGGGAATGCATAGTTTGTTAGCTCTCATAAGATAAGCATCTTTGATATAGTATTGTTCCCAAGAAGTATGCGTCAAACACTTAGCATAAGGAATAGCAAAAGATGGATCATTAGCATACAAGTCTTTGATGTGCTCAAAACAAATAACATTCAACTCAAGTTTAGTGACGAGCGTGCATATGCGTGAAAGTGCATCGGCAACTACATTTTCCTTGCCCTTAATGTACTTGATCACATAGGGGAAAGATTCAATAAACTCACTCCATTTAGCATGACGCTTATTCAACTTAGTTTGTCCTTTTAAGTACTTAAGCATTTCATGATCGGTATGGATGACAAACTCAGGAGGTCTAAGATAATGTTCCCAAACATGTAGCACACGCACTAAAGCATACAATTCTTTGTCATAGATGGTATAGTTAAGTTGAGAACCGGAGAGTTTTTCACTAAAATATGCAATGGCTTGTTTTTCTTGCATCAAAACTCCGCCAATTCTGGTACCACTAGCATCACAATGAACCTCAAAAGTTTTGTCAAAGTTGGGCAAAGCAAGAATCGGAGCATGAGTAAGCAAAGACTTGAGCTCATCAAAAGCGGTGGATTGCAAAGATCCCCAAACAAAAGGAGCATTCTTCTGACTCAAGGCATGCAAAGGAGCGGCAATAGTGCTAAAGTCTTTCACAAAGCAACGGTAAAAACCAGCTAGACCAAGAAAGCTACACACTTGTTGCAAATTGGTGGGTTGGGGACAAGATTTAATTGCGTCTATCTTAGATTCATCAACATGGACACCCTTGGAAGAGACTACAAAACCCAAAAAAACAAGTTTGTCAACACCAAAAGTACACTTTTTCATGTTGTCATATAGACGTTCCTTGGGGAGGGTTTGCAAAACAGCCTTAACATGTTGTAGATGGTCTTTCATGGATTTGCTAAACACAAGAATATCATCAAAGTAAACGACAACAAAGACTCCTATATAAGGTCGAAGCACAAAATGCATAAGACGCATGAAAGTACCGGGTGCTTCCGATAAACCCATAGGCATGACCAACCACTCGTACAAGCCAAATTTGGTTTTGAAAGCAGTTTTCCACTCATCACCTTCTTGTATGCGGATTTGGTAATAGCCACTTTTAAGATCATTTTTTGAGAAAAAGGTGGCATCGCTAAGTTCATCAAGCATATCATCTAGGCGAGGAATGGGATGCCTATATCAAACGGTAATAGCATTTATAGGTCTACAATCATAACACATGCGGAAACTTCCATCTTGCTTAGGCACAAGTATAACGGGAACGGCACAAGGGCTTAAGCTTTCACATACATGACCGTTGTCGATTAGTTGTTGTACTTGCCGTTGGATCTCCTTAGTTTCTTCGGGGTTGACATGGTATGGAGCTTTGTTTGGAAGTGGCGCTCCGGGGATGAGGTCGATTCGATGCTCAATGCCTCATAGAGGAGGTAGACCTGGAGGTAGCTCATCGGGGAAAACATCTTGGAATTCCTGCAAAAGAGATTGAAACACTAAAGGTAGCTCATGAGAGGTGTTAGTTTTTGGTTCCCCATCCTTGCACACAAGGACAAAGTGCATAACACTCGATGGGTTCTCACACACTTCTCTAATCTCACTTTTTGTGGCAAATAGGACTAGGTTTTTCTCTCTAGGCGAAGAGGCGCTCAAGTTTGGCTTGTGGCTCTCACTCACTTTTTGGTGGATCACTTTCTCACTCTTCTCTCCATGATGGGTGGCTTGCTTGTCGGCTATCACTTGACTAGGAGACATAGGTCGTAGCACATACTCTTTCCCTTTCATCTTGAAGCTATAATGATCGGTACGCCCATTGTGGATGACACCGCGGTCAAATTGCCATGGTCGACCAAGAAGGAGGTGGCAAACGGACATCGGGACGACATCACACTGCAAAGTGTCCTCGTATGCACCGATCTTGAAGGAGACTTGGACCGTATGCTCAACTCGTATAGTGCCGGAGTCACTTAGCCATTGGACTTTATAGGGGTGCAGGTGCTTCCTCTTTACCAATTGAAGCTTGGAGCATAGTTCTTCACTTGCCAAGTTGTGGAAACTACCTCCATCGATGATGACCTTGACGTACCTTCCATTGATGCCGGCCTTTGTGTGGAAGATGTGGCATCTTTGGTCTTCTTCTTGTTGATGCTAAAGAGTCAAGACCTTGGAGACGACGAGAGCGGGGCTCGAATCCTCATCACAAAAGACTTGATCATCTTCATCCTCGTTCACTCGCCGGTGCATGGCCACTTGCTCAAGGGCTTCCATCTCCTCTTCACTCATGGAGTTATATGTACCATCGTTGTTGAGGATCATGGTTTGCTTGTTTGTGCATTGGTAGGACTTGTGGCCTCAGCCGCCGCAAGTGAAACACTTGAAGGAGCTTGTCTTGACGGTCTCATCGGTCGGAGTAGATGATGAAGCACGCAGTTGAAGTTGCTTGTAGTAGGAGGATGGCGGCTTGAACTTGTCGAAGTTTTCTTGTAACTTGACTTGTCGTCGTTGCTTGGAGAAGGCTTGGTTGATGTAGAGGTTGGAGGAGTTGTTGAAGCTTTGTTGTTGGAGAAGCCGTAGGTCTTGGATGAGTACTTGGCGTACTTGAAGTCATCTTGCACTTGATGTTCCGCTTTGGTCGCTTGATGCACGAGCTCAATGAGGTTGGAGTAGGGTTGGAAGTCGGCGATCTTCTTATGGGATGATTGAGCCCATTCAAGAAACATGCCATTGTTTGCTCAGCATCTTCCGTGACATTGGCTCGAATCATGTCTATCTCCATTTCCTTGTAGTATTCTTCAACACTCTTTGTTCCTTGCTTGAGGAGTTGGAGTTTCTTGAAGAGGTCGCGGTTGTAGTAGGTGGGCACAAAACATGCTCGCATGACATCCTTCATTTGAGCCCAAGTGGTGATTGGAGGTTCACCTCTTGCTTGTGGGCGCTCAAGGACTTGTTCCCACCATATGAGCACATAGTCTTGGAACTCAAGTGATGCCATTGCGATCTTCTTCTCTTCCTCATAGTTGTGCAAACGAAAGATTTTTTTAACCTTCAATGCCCATGAAAGGTACTCTTCGGGGTCATTGCTTCCATTGAACTTGGGCATGGAGAATTTTAGCTTTCCGTAGTGTTGCTCTTCATTGTGTTGTTGGCGATGGTGATGATGACGCCCTTGACGTGGAGGGTAATCATCCTCATGTTGCTCTTGGCGGGGAGGAAGTCCATTATCAACTTGCTCTTGTTGAACTTGAGGTTGAGGTGGAGCTTGACGAACTTGTGGAGGAGCTTGAGGAACTTGACGTTGCGCTCACGGTTGGTAGTTCCTCTCTTGGATTTCTTCTTGAAGGGCTTCCTCTTGATTGCGCCGTTCGCGATTGCGGTTGGCGATGGCTCGACTTGATTCTTGAAGGGCACATTGCGCCTCAAGAGCTTGCGCTTCACGTTGTTGTTGTTGAAGATGTTAAGCCTCGGCGTCTTGTTCCTCTTGGTGTAGATGCACTCGTTCTTCCTCTTGGCGCCGTTGTCATTGACGTTCTTGAGCTTGAACAAATGCAACTTGATGTGGTGGAGGACGAAGTTCTCGCACGTCAATTTGCTCTTGTGAATGCTTGTCATGTAGCGGATTGCCAGATGCATGACGGTCTTGACGCGCGGCTCGTCAAAGAGTGTTCAATGATGGTGTACTTGAGCCGGAGATGGAGTCGTCAGAGTGTCGACTTGAGTGGCTCCGTCTTGAGTATGAAGAAGTAGAAGGAGGACAGTTCATCAACAAGGCGTGGATCTCGTCCATCCTTGCATCGTTCTCTTGCTTGTGCGTGTCGAGCTTGTTGTCGAAGTAGTCCTTGGTACGTTTCTCGGAGAGTCGCAAGTCGGTGGCGAGGTTGTCGATGCGGTTGGACATAGCTTGTTGCTCTTGATGCAGCGCTCGTTGTTCTGGTGACGTATGATGACATGTCGTTGTCTTGCTCGATGAAGAGTGGGTTGGTAGAAGTACTTGGCCTATCCATCATTCCAAGCAAAATGTTAGTGTGAGAAAGAGAAGAACTTATACCAAATGTACCTTGACCGATGTTGACGATGAATCAAGTTCACTCAAATGTGGACAATGAAATAGCACTCTTGGTACCAATCCTTGTTGGTTCTCACACCTACACAAGTAAAAGCTTATGGAGGAGCTTGGTTAGGATGGTGGCACAAAATTTGATGCAACTGTTAGTTTGACTCAAAGATGTTGAAAAAGATTCGCAAATTCGCAAATGTAACAAGTAGACCAAGCAAGTAGTGGGACACGGAAACACACACACAAATAGAATAATGGGATTGTGCAAACCAAAAATGAGCCAAAATGTGGAGTCCACCAAAATGCTCTTGTTGCACAATACTCAAGAGACGCTAGCACGATTGCACAATAGGCGGATACGGAGCTTGTGCACAATGTACTAGGCAAAAATGCAACGACCTCTATCCCAAGTATGCTATATGTATGGTATTTCGGTGATACGATCCAAGATGATCAGATATGACAATCTTAATGTAGTATGATGCTATGGTTCTTGCTTATAAGCTCTTTGCTTATCTTTCTCTTTTGCTTAAAAGCTTGGTTGGCTCTTTCACTTTTGAGCTCTTTACTCATGCAATACTTCACGAACCAAGATAGCAATTGTGTATGCGATGACAACTTTGTGACACAAGAGATGATATGGTATGTATGCTATGTTGTATGACAACTAATGTGCACAAGTCACGTTGCCGGCAATACTCAATGGCTAGTCTCGATGGGTAAGCTATGCAAAATATGGGATATGATGGTTATTAATGCAATTGCAAGGTATGACAAAGATGTCGTCGAAGTTACCGTCCGTAGCGATGATGAGTAGTCGACGAAGATGAGCGGTGGTGATGTTGATGTCGCGCCCGTACCAAAATAGCCGAAACACAATAGGACACAGGACACCACAACTCAAATTCTCGAACCCAAAGTCGAATGGTGGTACGGAGGGTGTGTCGTGGGGGCTTGGCAGGTGAAGGTGGTGGTGGTCGAAGTGGGTGGAGTGCGGAGGCGTAGGTGGTGGTGGTGGAGAACTGCAGAAAATGCAGTTTCGACAGAGGAATCCGAATGATCCGGGCCAAGAGCCGGATGATCCGGGCGCGTCCGGATGATCCGGGTCAGGGTCCGGATGATCTGGGCAGGTCAAACACGCACGGGAACTGCTCGGGATGAACTCGAAAATGGCGAGAAATTCAACGATTTCGCGGATTCTGGATGGATTTCGAGGGGGAGAAGGTGGGGAAAGGCAAGATCCATGAGTTACACAATGAATCCACGGATCAAAATCAACAAAACATCATCAAAACCAACAAATCACAAAAAAAATTGGGGGCTATTTTTAGTGGGGATTTTTGGATTTAGGACGAAAACAACAAAATCAAGCTAGAAGAAGAGGGGTAGGGGCTCCAAAAACGTGATCAACATGGCTCATGATACCAAGATGATGTAGGGCGGAACCCTAGGGGTCGATCTTTCACGTTTGGAGTGGATCCTATGGGGAAACACGAAGAACACGCAGAAGAACATGAGGGAAATCACGAGGGGTAAACAAGAGAAACACTCAACCGACACGAAATTGATCACATGAGTGTTAGATCATCGAGGCACAAAGTAACACGAGATCCATAGTCAACAAGGGACGATACAAAGGTAGCCGTTCTTCTCCGTGAGGAGGTCTTTGAGGAGGTCTTTATTGTCTTCTCCGGATGGAGGTCTTGAATCCGTATGGATCTTCTCCAAAGAGGTGCGGTCCCTCACGAGGAGTAGATCCGTGCGGATGAGCAATGCTCTATCTCAAATGAGCTAAACCAATGCTTAGTCTCGAAGTGAGGAGGAGGAGTCCTATATATAGGCTAGGGGTGAAGGGGTACATGGGCTCAGCCCAACACGCGCGCGCAGGCACTGGCCGGATGATCCGGGTGGGGAGTCGGATGATCCGGGCTCGGCTGGATGATCCGGGTGGAGGCCCAAATGAGCTGGTGGTGCAGTTGGTGGCGATGCAGGGCCGGATGTCCGGCTAGGGGTCCGGATGTCTGGGCAGGGTCCGGATGATCCGGGACGGCGTCCGGATGATCCGGCTTCAGGTGAGCTTCGGGTGTCTTCGGGGCACGAATTATCCGGATTGTCCAGAACGGGGGCCGTATCGTCCGGGCTCTGTCCGGATTGTCCAGGCCCTTGTCCGGATCGTCCGACCAGCCTGGGCCTTGGTGCTTTTCCTCTCCGCCTTCACGCATGTCTTCCGCTTCCGGTTCTCCTTGCTTCCTAGCTTCTCCATGGCTAACTCCTTGGTACCTGAGTATGCAAAGCGTCTCCGTTTTAGGTAGTAACCATGTCTCATGTGAATCGAAAGGGAGTTGTGAGAGGAGTGACGTCACCTCGGTTTCGAGAGCTCTTACACGTGCTCGAGTCATAGGTCCAAGTGGTGTTGTAGGGGATGTAGATGCATCCATGGGGATGATCTTGGGATGCTCCGCATCAACTCATGACCCGCTTCTGTGCGGGCGAGGATAGCTGGTTGGCTCGTAGCAACAACACAACAAGCAACCCTGGCACATCAAAAGCCAGGGATAGCAACGACAAACCACGGCGCAACAAATATAAGCGTCACAAAAACAGCGATAACGCCGAAGACACGACAGTCAATGCTGGATTCAGTGGCTCCAAGTCCGGTCAGCGGAAAAAGCCATTCAACAAAAACAATTCAGGCCCGTCCAGTTTGGACCGCATACTCGACCGTCCATGCAAATCCACGGCACCCCAGGAACACCAGCCAATCATACCAATAGAGAATGCTGGGTCTTCAGACAAGCCGGCAGGTCAGGTGCCGAAAACAAGGGGAAGGGGTCTCAAAGCAACAATGACAACGAGGAGCCCCGATCATCGAAAACGGGAGGACAGAAGAAATTCCCTCCCCAGGTGAAAATGATGAATATGATACACGCAACCTATATCCCCAAGCAGGAGCGTGAACCAAGGGACGCCTATGCAATAAAGCCAGTCACCCCAAAACTCAACCCATGGTCCTCTTGTTCGATCACCTTCGATCGAAGGGACCATCCTACCAGTATCCATCATGGCGATTCAACCGCATTGGTCCTCGACCCCATCATCGACGGATCCCACCTCACACAAGTCCTCATGGACAGTGGCAGCAGCCTGAACCTGCTCTATCAGGATACAGTGCGCAAAATGGGCATCAATCCCTCGAGGATCAAACCCACAAAAACCACCTTCAAAGTTGTCATACCAGGTGTAGAGGCCTGTTGTACGGGCTCAATCACACTGGAAGTTATCTTTGGATCCCCGGACAGTCACCGTACCGAAGAGTTACTCTTCGACATTGTACCCTTTCGCAGTGACTATCAGTCATTGCTCGGACGAACCACGTTTGCTCGGTTCAACGTAGTGCCACATTATGCCTACCGTAAACTCAAGATGCCCGGTCCGTGCGGCGTCATCACGGTTAATGGCAGGGCCGACCCCCCCCCCCTCACTGCCGAAGAATCTACCACCGCTTCAACAGCAAGAGCAACGAATGGCACCTCCCAATCGAACCTTAAGTCGACGACCGAGCTCACGGACTCTGTCAAAGAAGTCCGAAATACTGCGCGGCAGGATAGCCCGGCCCGTCCAGAGCTTAACTAAAAACACTCCGGCAAAACTTAAGACAAGCCACATACTGCGGCTCAACCGCTCTGTGGTGAGAAAAAAAACATTTTCTGCATTTTCTTTGCAGGTTCACCTTTGCGTAGGCCAGGACGGATGACGTGGAAACAACATGAGCACGTAAGGGAATCATCAGATACTCCCCTCTTTGATCATCCGACTATACTCCGGATCCGCATACAACCCCCTCCCACCTAGTCTCAGCAGGTTACACAGTCATATTTCTTTTTATCACATTACATGTACTCATACGCTTTGACGTATTACTCAAATACAACACGTGAGTTTATATGATGCTAGTCTGCTGTTATTTCTTATTTAAAGTCTTTTGTTAAAAGGGCAGCCGCATATCGCGATATGCCTTAGTATGCCAGGGGCTTCATTATACCCATATTATGGCAAAAAAAAGTCCGAACACCTTCACGGCAGTTCGGCACCCCGAACTTATAGCATTATATGCATCAGCTCCGAATCATGTCTTGGGTCAATAGTTGGGTTTGCCCGGCTCCTATGTTTTGGTACCTTACGTTCCGCTATATCGGCTGAGGTAGCGCTAGTGTCGGGGAAACTGATCCACGAACACCTATGGGGCCGACGGACCGAGCCCCTTTCGGTTCGGCGGGGGGCGGAGATCACACGAAGAGCAGATCGAGGCGAAGCACACGAGCGGTTTACCCAGCTTCGGAGCTCTCCGGAGAGATAACACTCCTACTGCTGCTTGTTTTATTATCTTGTGTTCTTGCTCCAGAGAGAGAGTGTAGTGTTTTTCTGGGTTCCAAACCAGTCGAACCTCCGAACCAGTCGAACCTCCGAACTAGTCGAACCCCCTCTACGTTGCGCATGGGCCTCCTTTTATACGCTAAAGGGGTCACCGACAGGTGGCAACGCAGAGAAGGGCACAAATGTAAAAAGCGAGGTGGTTGGTACAGTTACTTGTACAGTGCACCCTACCTAACCCTGACGGCAGGGGACAAGGGCATTAAATGCCCGTCTGAGTTGCCCAAACAATGCAGAAAAGGACCGTTAGGGGCGCCACCGTTCGCCATGATGGCGATCTTGTCAGCTTCGCATGCCACTGCGCACCGCTGGCTGCACAGCCTCCCGCCACGCGCGCCTGGAGAGGCCCCCAGAGCGACACGTTGGTTGATGCGCTGGAGCGTGGGCACAGAGTGGCCGCCAGCCGCGGCAAGCGCCTTGCCGCTGCTGTTATCTTGTCGGGTCCGGAAGCTTGTCGCTCACCGGGCCTCGAGGTACCTTGGTTGGTCTTCCCGACAAGCTCCTCTTGCCAGGGCCTTGTTGCCTTGCCGGAGCGCGTGGCGCGTCGCGGCAAGTTCCTTGGAGTACCTTGGTTGGCCTTCCCGGCAAGCTCCTCTTGCCGGGGCCTTGTCTCCTGAGCTTAAATACTTTGTTCTTGAATGGTCCAAGGGAACCACGGAGGATCTTGGCGTTCGCACGGCAAGCCTTGCCGCGGGGTGCTGCAACTGCCCGTGCACAAGTTCGGGGTACTAGGGTACCCCTATTCTAGTACACCGACAGGAGCCCCCGGGCCTGGGCCAGACACGGTGCCGAGCGCTGTTGGGCTAGGCCCAAGACAGGGCACGGGCACACGCAGACTGGGCCACGCCGAATCTCGTATCCACCGCGCTCTCCCCTAATGGCACGCGTTGAACATGGCGTCGTGGGAGAGATCGTGGGTGGTTCTTTATTCGGAAGGGCGAAACGTCCGCCCCGTCCCTCTTTATAAGCGGAGGAAACAGGGGCAGTTCGTTCCCCCTCGCTGGTTGCTACTACTCCATCTTCACGAACCTCCGCCGCTCCCCCCCTTCTTCTCGAAGCCGAGAGAGCAGCGCTCCACCCCCCATCGCCACCAGCATCACCAACGCCGTCGACCTCCCCCACCACCTCCGCCATGGCTCCGAAAGCCGACAAGGGAAAGGGCGTGAAGTCGGCCGAGGCGCAGCGGCTCGCGGCGCTGCGGAAGGAGCGGGCGATCTTCTCCCCCCAGCTCAGCGCTAAGGAGCTGAGGGAGTACTTCTACCTCTTTTGGGCGACGGAGACGCGGGCGCATCCGCGCACGAGGGTACTCCCGGCCGCTGCTTCGAAACTGGCTCCAAACGGGCACCCATTCTTCGCGCTGTTCTTCTATTGCGGGCTCTGCCCGCCCTTCTCGGAGTTCTTCTGCGATATCATGAACACCTACAGCCTCCGCCTCCTTGATTTCACCCGCAACGCCGTTCTGACCATGGCAGTTTTTGCACATTTGTGCGAAAACTTTGTTGGAGTCCACCCCAATGTTGCCCTTTTCCGCCACTTCTTCATGCCTCGGGTAGAGAGAGGAGAGCCGCTTGCCGGAGGGATCGCCTGGATCTCGAGAGTCGGCAAGAAGGAGGTGTACTTGGAGGGTGAGCTCCGCAGCAAGTGGGAGGAGTGGAGAGCGGAGTGGTGCTGGATCGTCAAGGAAAATCCGCAGCCCTTCACCACCGTGCGCCAAGCTCCAATAGTGCGCGGCAATGACTGGAGCAACGTGGCCCCGGAAGACGAGAGGCTGAAGATCGCCATTACTAGGATCCTTCGCCTCAGGCTTGCCGGGCTCACTATAGGCGCTATAGGCGCAGATTTCCTCTGCCGCCGCATCACCCCCCTGCAGGAGAGGGGGAGGCCCGCCTGGGAATTCAAGAACTCGGCGGACATCATGAGGCTGCGGCCGGGCCTCAACTACAACTTCACCGTCTTGGAGCTGGATGCAATGCTCCTAGAGTTGTTCAAACGCGATCCCCAGCACCCATTCACACTGGCGAGGGGCGTCGTTCCATTGTGCAATAATTCTTCGCTTGACCGGATCCGCGCCATGATGCCGTTGTGCGATTCACACGGAATCATTCCAACTTGGCAAGAGCCTGCGAATGACGTCGTGCAAGCGTTCTTCGACAACTTGGAAGAAGTGTCGGTCCGCGCTGACGAGCAGAAGAGCCTCACCCGTGACACCACTGACGAGGAGCTGCAGCGCATCGCCACTAGAGCGGAAGAGGTTGCGGCCGCAGCTGCCGCAGGCGCGTTCGGGTTCACTATGGAGGAGGCGGAGGCGGCAGAGGCGGCAAACCTCGCCGAGCGCGCGGAGTTCATTGGTGAGGAAGAGCCTGCCGGCTCTGAAGCTGAGCCGAGCGAGGCCGGCGAGGAAGAGCCTGAGCCTTCAGGAAGCTTGCCGCAGGCGGAGCCCCCGGCCCCGCCAAGAAGGCGTCTTCACAGGGCCGCGGACGTAGCGGGGCGGCAGCCGGGTCAACAGCCGCCGAGCCGTGCGACACGCTCTACCGCGGCAAGCAATGTTGCCGCGAGAGCGCCTCACGCAGCAGCGGCAACTGGAGCGGGATCTTCTCGGGCCACCGCCACCGCCCCCGCCAAGCGGGCAAGGGGTCCTACTCCTCCGCCTCGCCGCACCGGAGGGGAGCCGGACTTCGATCTTTCCACGCTCAGCTCCGACGAGGAGGAAGAATAGTAAGTTTCTTTGGTGCTCTTGTAGTTCTTCAATCTTGCTGTTTTTATCTTGTATCTGACTTGCTTCAATCTGAACTCCTTTCTTTTCAGGACGCTGGCCCAGAGAGCGGCGAAGAGGGCCAAGGCCGCGGTGATTGTCATCGAAGATGACCCCACCGTGTCAGCGGGGTGTGGGTCCGAGACCACCTTGACGGACCCGGCAACCACTCCTCAAAGCAGCTCCCAGCGCAGCCCCCAGCGTAAGTTCATAGTTAGCTTTCTGCTGTCAGGCGTGCATGAGTGCTTTTTCCTTTGTTGATATCTTGCTTGTTGATTTGTGTAGGAGCAAAGAAGCCATATCAGGAGCGCCCGGAAGCTGGTCCCGAAGTGCCATCTGCTTCGACTATGCCGCCAAGGGAGGAGTCCCCGGCAAGGGAGCGCTCTCCGGCAAGGGAGAACTCTCCGGCAAGGGGCAGCACCGTTGACCCTGCGGCGGCCGAGACCACAACTGCAGATCTTGGCACAGGTAATTCACTTGTCCAAAAACTTTCCCTTGGGTTCTTCTTCTTCTGATTTCCTTCTCTTGGATTTTTGATTGATTTTTCTCCCTTCTTCGTTCTTCAGACCCATCTGCGGCTGAGCCAATGGAGATAGAGGGCGCCGGCGAGGAAGGCGCGCATGGCAGCACTGACGATGCTGCCGCCAACGAAGAAGGGGCCGGTGCTGATGAGACCGCCGGTGAGGAGGCCGCCAAGGCTGCCGCCGCAGAAGCCGGCGAGGGATCGGGCGATCGCACTGACGACCCTGAGGCCGCAGGAGCGCCAGGCGCTGCGCCGACCGCTGATCCCTCTGCCGCTGCTGCGGAGCCGGGCTCCGAGGAGCCCCAGCCCGACGCCTACTTGAAGGCCGACGACGATATCTTCATCAAGCTACCCTGGGCGTCGAGCTCCAGGGCGCCGGTCGAGGGGGAAACTTTCGATGAGGAGGTGCTCGCCTCCGCTGGACTGTCGTTGGTTGACGCGCCCAGCAGCAGCAGTGGCGAGCCTGAGGAGGAGCAGCTGCTGCGGAAGCTGCTGTCACTCTACCGCGCACGGCAAGCCAAGCTGGCTTCCCGGGAAGCGCTTGTCGCGAAGGCGGGAGTTGATATGGAGAAGCGCGCGGAGGAGCTCCTGGGCCACAATCAAGAAGCTCTCCGGTCCCTTGCACAGGAGCGGCAGCGACTCGCCGAGGAGCGCACGGCCTTCCTTCTCGAGAAGGCCGAAGCTGAGGAGGAACAAAGGCTGGCCGACGAGAAGCAGTCCACGCGAGAAGGCGAATTGGTGCAGCGGAAGGCCAACCTCGACAGCTATGAGGAGGAGCTCGCCGAGCGCGAGCAAGCACTTGGCGGGGCGCTCAAGGAAGCAAAGGACGCTGCCGCAACTGCAGAGGCCGCCAAGAAAGAGCTGGAGGAGAAGGTGGCGCAGCTGGAGGCCAACATCGGGAAGAGCGGCGAGGAGCTTGCCGCGCTCAAGCGTGAGCGTGAGAAGGATGCTGCCGCCCACGGTGAGCTGCAAGGTCTTCTCGCTGAGAGGGGCAAGGAGCTCAGCGCCGCCAAGGATTCCAATGCAGACCTGGAGTTGAAGCTGGCCACGCTGACGCAGACGCTGGACGACGCCAATGAGCGGGAGAAGACCTTGTCGGAGAAGGTCAAGGCTGACAAGGCGCTGCTGGAGAGCATCGCAGTTACCCAGAACTCATTCAGAGATACTATGGAGCACTGGACCGAGGGTCTGGTGAATATTGCCGCAGTCATCGACGAGGAGCTGGCGCAGCTGGGGATGGAGGACTTTGGGTATCCCTCCGACGAGAATCTCCAACCCAGCGCCAAGCTCAGCCTGTTCTTCAAGGGCGTGGCGACGGCACTCCAGCGGCTCCAGGAGAGGATCCCAAAGCAGCTGGCCGACGAGTCGCGCAAAATCTGCGCCGGGGTTCTCCAGAAGGTGCTGATGAAGGTGGCCTTCCGCAATCCAGGCCTCAGCTTCACCAACGTCCTCAAGTCCTTGCCGCCAGACGCCGATCGGGACGCACTCAAGGCCCTTGTCGCACCCATTGTGGACAAGGTGAGCAAGATCAAGAGGGTTGAGGGTGATCGCATAGACTAGGCCGCCCATTTCTTCTTGTCGATGCTAATCATGTTATGAAAACAGTCTGTTAGAGCTGCGACAAGTTATCTTGTAATATAACTTTATTTCTGTTATCAATTGCTATGTTATTTCCTCTACTAGATTCCTTCCTTTGTATGTTTTTACCCTATGCTTCTAGGGAACTTGTCGGCGCAGGCACCCGAGCCGCGAGCACTGAGTGCGGAAGGTCAGCAGCCTGCTGGCGGCGCTGCTTCCGACAAGAAACCTTGTCGCGACTAAATGCAGCACACTTAAGTTGTTGAGCGGACTCGAAACAAAGTAAGGGCGCAACTAGCCACGAGTTGGTTCCTCCGCGCACAGGTTTTCCATACAAAGCAGGGTCGTTCGAGGAAGATAACTCAAAAATTTAAAAACTGATTGCTCAAACTTTGGCAACTTAGCTTTTCTGTCGTTTGCTTCCCAGCAAGGCAAAACTTTGCTTGAACGACGCCTGGTCCATACCACAATCTTCTCCTTCCCCCCTGGCAAACTTGTGTGCGAGGGAACCTTCTTTTCCTTTGTTGAAAAAAAAGAAAGAAGAGAAAATAATGATATGGAGCCCTTTGGCTCGTTATTGCTTACCGGATGTAGGTTCTGCACAAAGTGTCAGATAACGCATGCAAGAAAGAAACTATTGCATGAAATGGACAAGTTGTGCGGAGCACATGGGGTTCTATTTATGCACGGGATCTGCGCCCGGCTTTGTACAAAGGATTACATGCAACAGCGGCAAGACTTGTACAAAAGGTGGTTGCCGGAACGGGTTCCGGCAACCGCGCCCTACGGGAAAAACTTACGAAGATGTTCTATGTTCCAGGAGTTGCTCACCGAAATGCCATCTTCGGTCTCAAGGTGGACAGCGCCGGGCCTTGTGACTCGTTTCACCCGATAAGGGCCTTCCCACTTCGGTGTCAACTTGTTGGAATTCTTGGCGGACTAAACGCGCCGAAGAACAAGGTCGCCTTCCTCGAAGCTTCTGGCCTTAACTTTGCGGCTATGGTAGCGGCGCAAAGCTTGCTGGTATCGAGCAGCTCGTACAGCAGCCTGAAGACGATCTTCCTCAAGGAGCAGCGCATCGTCTTGTCGCAGCTGTTCTTGCTCAAGCTCATCATAAGCGAGCACTCGAGGTGATCCGTATACGAGTTCCATGGGGAGAACTGCCTCTGCTCCATAGACTAGAGCGAAAGGCGTCTGGCCAGTGGCTCAATTTGGCGTCGTTCTGATCGACCAAAGAACCACCGGCAGCTCCTCGATCCAGTTTCTTCCGCACTTGCACAGCCTGTCGAAAGTTCTGGTCTTGAGTCCGCGCAGCGCTTCAGCATTTGCCCTCTCTGCTTGACCGTTGCTTCTCGGATGAGCAACAGAAGCGAAGCAGACCTTGGCGCCAAGGTCTTGGACGTACTGCATGAAGGTGCGGCTCATGAATTGCGTGCCGTTGTCGGTGATGATCCTGTTAGGGATCCCGAAACGGCAAACAATTGACCTGAAGAACTTGACTGCTGACTGTGCTGTCACCTTCCTCACTGGCTGCACTTCCGTCCACTTTGTGAACTTGTCGATTGCGACGTACAAATACTCAAAGCCCCCGACAGCTCGGGGGAAAGGGCCAAGGATATCAAGCCCCCAGACCGAAAATGGCCAGGATAAAGGGATCGTCTGGAGAGCTTGAGCTGGCTGGTGTATCTGTTTGGAGTGGAACTGGCACGCTTCACACTTGGTTACTTATGCAGTTGCATCCTGGAGGGCTGTCGGCCAAAAGAAACCTTGCCGGAAAGCTTTGCCGGCAAGTGCTCTTGCGCCAATGTGGTGGCCACATATGCCTCCATGTATCTCTGCCAACAGCTTTTGTCCATCTTCCCGGCAAATACACTTCAATTTCACACCGTTGAGTCTTCTTCTATACAGTATGCTATCGACAAACTGCTACATACTTGACTGTCGGGCTACTTTTTCCGCTTCTTCTTGCTCTTCGGGAAGTTCTCCTGTCTGAAGGAAATGGACAATCTGATGTGCCCATGCTGGAGCTTGTGGCTCGACAACAAGGACTAAAGGCACATCTGCTGCTGCGGGAACATCTGCTTCTACGGCAAGGACTTGCGGCCCTGCCGGAGCTTGATGTTCCCCGGCAAGCTTGCCGGAGCAAAACTTGTCAGGAGCGTCTGCTTCAACGGAACAAACCATAAGGCTTGCCGGAGCAGACTGCCCCTCAGCATCCTTGGTGTTGATCTTGGGGACTTTCTTGGCGGCGGCTTCGGGGAGCTCTGCCGGAAAGTAGTCACCAGAAACCAACTTCCTCTTCTTGCTTTGTCAAGTTGATGGTGTTACGGATGGTTGAGTCAACTTGAGCACAAAGATCCCTGGTTCCACAGGTAACTTTAGTGCGGCGCACTTTGACAGGCCATCAACAATGTCATTATGAGCTCTTGGGATATGCTCCATCTGTAGGCCGTCAAAGTGCTCTTCTAGCTTCCTCACTTCATCAACATATGCTTCCATCAATGGACTCTGGTAGTTCTTGTTCACTTGGCGGACGACAAGCTGTGAGTCACCCCTGACAATGAGCTTCTTGATCCCAAGGTCTGCTGCGGTTCTGAGACCGGCAAGCAATCCTTCATACTCTTCAGTATTGTTGGTTGCTTGCTCCTTGGGAAAGTGCATCTGGACTACGTACTTGAGGTGCTCTCCGGTGGGTGCGACAAGCAGCACGCCCGCACCGGCGCCTTGCAGCGAGAAGGCACCATCAAAGTACATCAGCCACTCTTTGCTTGCCTCTTTGACGGGGATGCTCGTCTCTGGAATTTGTTCATCTGGTGTTGGCGTCCATTCTGCTATGAACTCTGCCAATGCTCTGCTTTGGATAGTTGAAGTGCTTTCAAATTTGAGGCCAAAGCTTGACAGTTCCAGCGCCCACTCGACAATCCTGCCTGTCGCTTCTGGATTTTGCAGTATCCTCTTCAGCGAAAAGCGAGTGACGACTGTGATCTCATGTGCTTGGAAGTAATGGCACAGCTTTCTCGAGGCCATGAGGAGGCCGAAAAGCAACTTCTGCACACCAGAGTACCTTGATCTAGCCCCCTATAGAAGGGAACTGACAAAGTAAACTGGATGCTGCACCATTCTCTTCTGCATCTTATCATGCTCCTGCGCAGATCCATCTCTGTCGGGACCAGAGCTTGTCGGCGAAGCCCCCTGCTTGTCGCTGGATGCATCTGCCATGGTTGCTGGCTCATCATCTGCCTCGCTCTCCGCCACTAATGCAGCACTAACCACTTGATTGGTTGCCGCTATATACAGCAGCAACTTCTCTTGCGGCTTAGGTGCGACAAGTGTTGGAGTGGAGGACAGGTATCTCTTCAAGTCCTGCAGCGCAGCCTCCGCCTTCGGAGTCCATTTTATTGGACCTGCCTTTTTCAAAATTTTGAAAAATGGCAGGGCTCGCTCAGCAGATCTAGAGATAAACCTGCTGAGAGCAGCCACGCAACCGGCAAGCCTTCGTACATCCTTGACGCGCTTTGGTGCTTCGATCTGCTCAATGGCCTTGATCTTGTCGGGATTGGCTTCAATTCCCCGCTGAGACACGAAGAACCCGAGAAGCTTGCCCGAAGGGACTCCAAACACGCACTTCTCGGGGTTAAGCTTGAGGTTGATCTTGCGCAGATTTGCAAATGTCTCGTCTAAATCTTGAACCAGGGTCGCCCTGTTCTTGCTCTTGACCACTATGTCATCCATGTAGGCTTCCACATTTCTGTGCATCTGCGGCTCAAAAGCGTGGTGGACTACCCTTGCGAATGTTGAACCAGCATTCTTCAAACCGAAAGGCATCCGTACGAAGCAATACGTGCCACACGGGGTGATAAATGCGGTTTTCTCTTCATCCTCTTCTGCCATGAAGATCTGATGGTATCCTGAGTATGCATCAAGAAATGAAAGCAAATCACATCGGCTGTGGAGTCAACAATCTGGTCAATGCGCGGCAAGGGAAATGGGTCTTTGGGACAAGCTTTATTAACATCAGTGAAGTCAATACAAAGCCTCCATTTCCCATTAGCCTTGCGCACGACAACAGGATTGGCCAACCACGTGGAATGGAGCACTCCTCTGACAAGGCCAGCTGCTTCCAACTTCTTGATTTCTTTTGCGATGAATTCTTGGCGCTCCACTGCCTGTTTCCTGACTTTCTGCTTGACGGGCCGCACATGAGGACAGACGGCAAGGTGGTGCTCAATTACTTTCCTGGGAACACCGGGGATATCAGACGGTTGCCACGCAAACACGTCGACATTCGCCCGCAGGAAAGCAACGAGCGCGCTTTCCAATTTGGGGTCAAGAGTGGCGCTGATGGTGAAGGTACCACCAGTGCCGTCCTCCTTGGCGGACACCTTCTTGGTCTCAGGTGGAGCTGCCATTGTCTTCTTACACTTGCCGGTGGAGCTCGATGGTGCGTCCTCGACGGTAGCGCAGCACTCCGAAGAGGTGCGCTTGCCGGAGTGGGCATCAGAGCTCTTGCCGGACTTGGTCTTCTTCTTCCCCCCGGGAGCTTCAGCAGCAAGTGTCTTGCGTTCTGCTGCGGCTGCTGCTTCCCGGTAGATCTTGTCGGCACAGATAAGAGCATCCTTCTTGTCGCCAGGGACAGAGATGACACTTATCGGGCCTGGCATTTTCAGTATGTTGTACGCATAGTGAGAGGCTGCCATGAACTTGGCGAGTGCCGGACGGCCAAGGATTCCATTGTAAGGTAATGGAAAGTCAGCAACATCAAACGTGACCCTCTCAGTCCTGGAGTTCAGCTCGCTGCCAAATGTTACCGTCAACGTGATCTTTCCCTTCGGCTTGCTCCTTCCCGGGTTGATTCTTTGAAATGTACCGGTCTCTTCGAGCTCGCTGTCAGGGATCTGGAGTTTCTGGAGCACCGCGGAGGAGATCAGGTTCAAGCCGGCCCCGCCGTCAACTAGCATCTTAGTGACCTTGAGGTTGCGGATTGTTGGTGAAACCAACATCGGCAAGCACCCGACCGCAGTTATGCGATCAGGGTGGTCCTCAATATCAAAGATGATAGGCGTGCTGGACCATTTCAGAGGCTTGCGTGACTCGACGGGTGGTTCTGCTGCATTAACTTCCCGCACCCACTGCTTGAGCTGACGGTGCGAGGTATGCAGAGAAGCACCACCGTCAACGCACAGGACCTCTGTGGCTTTCTGGAACTCCTGCTCATCAGTCTCCTCGTCATCCATGTCTTCATCGTCGTCGTCATCTTCATCCTTGTCGCGGCCGCGAGGAGGTCTGTCTCCTTGCCGCTGCTTGGCCTTGCCGCGGCGCCCTCCTCGGCCGGGACGTTTCTTGCCGGATCCCCCAGCACCTTCCTGGGCCTTCTCCTTGTCGCGCCGCTCGTATTCAGCTTTCTGTTGCTCAACAAGCTGCTCGACTTTTTTGCAGCTCTGGAGATCATGGACCTTGGTGCGGTGGATCTTGCAATACTACTTGTTGGTGCCGTCCTGCTTGTCGGCGACCGCCACCTCCGCGGCAACCTCCTTGCCGGAGTCACCAGCTTTGGCTTTCTTGGCGCCACCACCGTTGCCGGACTGCTCAACAACTAGCACCTCTTTGCCTTTCCTCTTCCTGTTGTTCCGCCGCCGGTTTTTCCTTGCCGGGGCAGCATCTTCACTGTCAGATCCTCCTGCTCCTACATTTTCTCCGGGGAGTCTCCTTCCTTCCTCAGCACATGCACACTTGTCGGCCAGTGCATATAACTCACTGACGTCCCTGATCTTGCACATCGCCATTTCCTCCCGCATCCTGCGGTTTCGCACGTTTTGATGGAACGCGCTAATCACCACGGCAGGGTGGACGTCTGGGATGTTGTGCTGCACACTGCTGAATCTCTGAATGTACTTGCGCAGGGGCTCTCCTTCCTTCTGGGCGAGCAGATGAAGATCACTCTCCTGGCCATGAGGCTTGTGTCCGCCTATGAAGGCGCCGACAAACTGATGGGACAGATCAGCCCAAGAGGATATGGAGTTGTCCGGCAAGTACATGAGCCAGGATCTAACGTTGGGCTTGAGCACCAGCGGGAAGTAGTTGGCAAGGATCTTGTCATCCCGTCCCCCGGCAGCCTGCACCGCAATGGTGTAGATGTTGAGGAACTCCGACGGATGCATCTTGCCGTCGTACTTCTCCGATACGTCTGGCTTGAAGTTCTTCGTGCTAGGCCACTGGACTTGCCGCAGCTCAGGAGTGAACGCAGGGCAACCTACCGCGTACGGCAGATCGCCTGGTTCCCCTAGCGCATGCATGTCAACAGAGGGCCCAGCGCGCTTGTCGGATTGACGTCGCGCTTCTCTTTGGCGCTCGATGCGAGTTCAAGCATCTTCTTGTTGTCGATCATGAAGGACTTGGCGCTGATCGCGACGAGCTCGTGGATCCGACGATGCGGTGGAGTCGCTGTCGAGGTGGATCCGGCGAGTCGGCGATCTTGGCCTTCGGGGTGGTGATTGCATGGTAGTTGCACCTCCACCCGTTTCGTCACCACCGGCTCGCGCCCGACAACCCTGCCGCGGCGGCGACGCGCTCGGCCGCCATGGAGTGTCGCCGTTGGCGTAGCCGATGAGACTCTGAATGGTGGCCCTCCATTCGTCGATCTTGTCCAACGTCGGAGGGTAATCTAGGAGCAGTTGAGCTCGCGCCAAAGCTTCCGCTGGAGTGGTGGGTGGCAGTGGCGAACGGCGCGAGGAGCGGGACGTGCTCGGACTTCTAAAGATGTTAGAAGGAGCAGTATCCCGTCCAGGCGACCGTGCCCCGCTCGTGCCAGCACACTGGCATGCATGCTGGTCTTGAGCGCTCCGAGATCCACCAGCTTGGTCTTGGCCCATCATGCGTATGGCACTGCGAGTGCCATGACGCTGTTGGTCTTGCGCCTCCTGAGAGTGGCGCGGAACATGTACAGCCGCTGAGGTTTGTGCAGCCTTGTCCTTGGACCTGGCAGCATCATAAGCTTCCTCGTCGACGTCCATTCTTCCGCCGGCGTCCATTCCACCACCCGTTTGCTCCAACGGTGGCGGAAGTGACGTGGACGGAGCGGCTGCCGCCGAAGTCTTCTTCTTCGGTGGCATGTTGATGAAGGGAATGAAGATCTAGCTCGTGTGAATGCCGGATCAGGTTCACACAATCTCGACTTCCCCTACCTGGTGCGCCAAAGATGTCGGGGAAATTGATCCACGAACACCTATGGGGCCGGAGGACCGAGGCCCTTTCGGTTCGGCGGGGGGCGGAGATCACACGAAGAGCAGATCGAGGCGAAGCACACGAGCGGTTTACCCAGCTTCGGAGCTCTCCGGAGAGATAACACTCCTACTGCTGCTTGTTTGATTATCTTGTGTTCTTGCTCCAGAGAGAGAGCGTAGTGTTTTTCTGGGTTCCGAACCAGTCGAACCTCCGAACTAGTCGAACCTCCGAACCAGTCGAACCCCCTCTACGTTGCGCATGGGCCTCCTTTTATACGCTAAAGGGGTCCCGGACAGGTGGCAACGCAGAGAAGGGCACAAATGTAAAAAGCGAGGTGGTTGGTACAGTTACTTGTACAGTGCACCCTACCTAACCCTGACGGCAGGGGACAAGGGCATTAAATGCCCGTCTGAGTCGCCCAAACAGTGCAGAAAAGGACCGTTAGGGGCACCACCGTTCGCCACGATGGCGATCTTGTCAGCTTCGCATGCCACTGCGCACCGCTGGCTGCACAGCCTCCCGCCACGCACGCCTGGAGAGGCCCCCAGAGCGACACGTTGGTTGATGCGCTGGAGCGTGGGCACAGAGTGGCCGCCTGCCGCGGCAAGCGCCTTGCCGCTGTTGTTATCTTGTCGGGTCCGGAAGCTTGTCGCTCACCGGGCCTCGAGGTACCTTGGTTGGTCTTCCCGGCAAGCTCCTCTTGCCGGGGCCTTGTTGCCTTGCCGGAGCGCGTGGCGCGTCGCGGCAAGTTCCTTGGAGTGCCTTGGTTAGCCTTCCCGGCAAGCTCCTCTTGCCGGGGCCTTGTCTCCTGAGCTTAAATACTTTGTTCTTGAATGGTTCCAAGGGAACCACGGAGGATCTTGGCGTTCTCCCGGCAAACCTTGCCGCCGGGTGCTGCAACTGCCCATGCACAAGTTCGGGGTACTAGGGTACCCCTATTCTAGTACACCGACAGCTAGGAGAACTACTACGATTGTGTCCGGTTCTTCCGGACGAGCACCTCAGTAGAGAAAGCCGAAAACTGACTGTCATGATGTGGGGAGAGCTGGTCAACTGCTCGAGAGGTTGTCAAATCTTTAAGGATTTCTTCCGCATAATGCTATAACCAATGCAGCATGTGAAGGATCGGTTTTTTCTTCCGATCAGGCACTTATAGAGCCCCTCGGGCGGTCTTCCGAACACCAGGGGCTGCGCCTACCATACTTTTAAATTCCCATGGCTAAGTGAGAGTGATAAAGCCCTATAGTCTGATTGCCTAGTTCGCTGTGCTGAACACCTCCTTCAAGGACCCAAAACTGGGATAAAGAGTGCTCAGGTTTATCCCGAACACCCCTGTACTCACTACGTGGGGGCAGAAGCCGACGACTGGCCAACTCTCAAGATTAATATATAAAACAGCCACACAAGAGGAAAGACTTTCAAATAACATGCAATAAATAATAGAAATGACCTTGTTCAAACATTACAACGGACAAACATGACCGTATTCATGGAAATATAATGTCATTGGTGCATTGCTCCGCTGCAAGGCGAGCTCCATTCAAGACACCTTCATAATACATTTCGGGTGTGCGGTGCTCCCTCCCCTCCGGCGGTCCCTCGGTCATCAGCTTTTCCGCATCCATCTTCCCCAATGCACTTTTGCACGGGCGAAGGCCAATCGCACAACCTCTATACAGACCGATCGCTTGATGACTTCGAGTCGAGGGCAGGCACTCACAAGCCGCTTCATCAGCCCGAAGTAACTGCTTGGAATCGGCTCGGTGGGCCACAGCCGGATAATTACATCCTTCATAGCTAGTTCGGCCGCCTTATGCAGTTCGGTCAGCTGCTTCAGCTGATCGGAGAAAGGCACCGGATAATTCAGCGCCAGATACTGCATCCAGAAGAGCTTATCTACAGTATTCCTTTCTTCGGCTCGTAGAATTGGGCGGCATCAGATATGCTGCACGGCATCTCCGCAAACACCCCTGGAGAATTCAGAATTCAAATTACCAACCTTGATTTCCTCCTTTCAAAATACCCGCTTTGTATATAAAAAGCCTTACCAGCCGCAATCTTCCTTGCTTCTTGGATTTCCTTCAGGGCACCTTGGGCTTCCCCCCGGGCATCACTGCGGCTTGGCGAGCCTGGGAGAGTTCAGATTCTTTCCCTGATAAACTCTACTCCAAGGTCTCGCATTTCATCACAGCCTCTTGAAGCGCTCGCTCGGCCTCAGTAACTCTGGCTTCGTGCTTCTCACGGAGAGCCTGCTCTCTGGCTGCCCTTTTCTCGGCTTCGGCCACAGCTCTTTTAAGAGCTTCAATTTCGGACGTCGCCCCTAGAGCACATCATAAAAATATTTTCATCATGCACATTCATTTGTGCCCAATGAACAAGGTTTCCGCATACCTTGGTTGTCCTCCAGATGTTTCTTCACTTGGCCAAGTTCTTCTTCGGCCTGCTCCAGACTATGCTTCAGTCCGAATACTTCTGCAGCGTGAGAGGCGGCAGTCGCTACAGATGCCTGCTTATTAAAACAAGTTAGATGTCATCAAGTGAGTCTCCTGCGAACATAATATTGATCCTTTGTCCGGTTCTTCTTTTTCACCAAACAGTGTATCAGGGGCTACCATCTATACTATGACACTATTCCATACCTCAAAGCCTCTTATAAGGCTGACAGAGGATTCATTT
The DNA here is from genome assembly GCF_002162155.2 of Triticum dicoccoides. NCBI lineage: Eukaryota > Viridiplantae > Streptophyta > Magnoliopsida > Poales > Poaceae > Triticum > Triticum dicoccoides. The sequence continues at coordinate 544,081,021 of NC_041385.1, read as the reverse complement.
AGTCCGCTCTCAGCAGACTGAATCTTCTCAATCACCGCACCCATAAGGGCACGGTGTTCATCAACGATGTAGGCGCCCTTCAGCGCCGCCAATAAAGCATCCGACACCGTGGTTGGATAGAGGTCGCCAGTGGAATAGGCACGCCCCCTCCAGCCAACGGAGGCCGCCTGCCCGATTCCGGAGCCTTATCAGCCTCTGGGATAGTGTCTGACTGGGGGCTGGATTTAAGATGACCCCCATCATCGACTTCCACGGGAGTCTTCTCTCCCGTGTGTCCGGACCCCGAAGTTTGGCCTTCTGGCGTCACCTTTGCGATCTTCCCCCCTCTTCCATGGCCTGGGTCCTTCTAGGACGAAACCTCAGTGTCATGACTGGGGTAGGGGGCCTTTGGGGGTGTCCCTCTCTCCATAGCATCCGAACCCAGCGAATCCTCTGACGAGGATTGTTCGGCGCGGGACCTCGCAGGACTGTAAAAAGTACGGCTCAGATTAAAATATTATGCCATGACGAGTCTGGATGCATAAGCGTGTTCGGATTTTATACTCACGAGTTCACCAGGGGCTGGGCCCTGGGATCCCACTCCGGGCTGCTATCGGCGGTGGCAGTGGACTCCTCTGAAAGGGGAGTTTTTCCCCTCTTGGGCGACTCGGCCTCCAAGGATGTGGAGGCCGTCCTTTTCTTTCTTCCCCCCATGGGGGATTCATCTTCCTCCCCCTCCTCTTCGTCCTCTTCGGCGGAAGGATTGGCATCAGAGTCTTCAGATTTTGTGTTTGAGGCCCCACGGCGACGGAGGCCGACCCTGGTCTTCTTGACCTCTTCTTCGGTCTTCTTCTTCGGCGCCTTGTAAGGCACCGGGACTAGCATCTTCGTCATAAGTGGGCCGGCCGGTTCTTCTAGCAGCGGGGCCGAACAGTAGATCCACCTCGCCTTCTTCGTCCAGCCCTAGGAAAGTTGTGGGAAATACATTAGACATTTTGCTAAGGATATGCCAATACAACATATGAATTTTCAACGCACAATTACTTACCGAACTTGCAGGGCAGGACAGTCGGTACCCGTGGTCCTCGGCAGAGTCCGGCCATGATTTGCCGGACTTGAAAAGCACCTTCCAGGTTCCCTCATGCATGTGAGGAGCCGAAGAGATCTAGCAGGGTCTGGTGCTTGGCCGGGTCGAACTCCCATAAATTGCAAGCCCGATGTTGATAAGGTAGAATCCGGCGAATCAACACCACCTGGACTACATTCATGAGCTTGATGCTCTTATCTTCCATATCTTGAACGCGCGTCTGGAGCATTGATAGTTCATCAAATGAAGCCCAGTCCAGGCCCTTCTTGGGCTAGGACGTGAGGCGCAGAGGGGCTCCGGATCTAAATTCCGGAGCAGTGGCCCAATCCTTGCCACGTGGCTCAGTGATGTAAAACCACTGTTGCTGCCACTCCTTGACGGAATCATTAAAAGTACCCGTTGTCCATGTAACATTGGGCATCCTGCTCACCATGGCTCCTCCGCACTCGGAGTGCTCGCCGCTCACTACCTTGGGCTTCACGTTAAACACCTTCAGCCATAAACCAAAGTGTGGCAGGATGCGGAGAAAGGCCTCACACACGATGATGAATGTCGAGATGTTGAGGAAGGAATTTGGGGATAGATCATGAAAATCAATCCCGTAATAATACATGATGCCGCGAACGAATGGGAGAAGGGGAAACCCTAGCCTGCGGACAAAATGAGGGAGGAATACCACCCTCTCGTGGGGCTACATAGTGGGGATGATCTGTCCCGCCGTCGGAAGGCGGTGGCCAATTCTCTTGTCCAAATACTCGCCCCCCCCCCGAAGCCTTTTGATATCCTTCTCCCAGACGGTAGATGCCATCCACTTGCCTCCTGCTCTAGATCCGGACATTTTCGGGAAGCCTTTGTGGGTGGAGAAGATGAACGCTTGGGCACTAGGGCTCGAGCGATAAGGAATGGATGAGCAGAGGAAGAAGAGGGCGTGGCTGAAAAAGGGAGTTCTTATCCCCTTATAAAGGCAGCGGGGATCCTGCGCCTTCCCACTTGCCCAGTAAAATTGCTTATTCTCCAAACGCCACGATTGATGGCACGGTTGGGTTACACACACCCGTATTGATGAGAATCCCGTAATAAGGGGACACGATCTCTGCTTCGACAAGACGTGCTGATAAAACTACCTCGCGATATGTGCGGCGGAAGGTTGTGAAGGAACGGTTCGAATAATAACCGGGCCGCGGTGTGATGCCACGCTACAAAAAATTTTCAGCAGATTAGATTTGTGGAATATTATTCTCTCTACGGTGGTATGTGGAATTTGTTTTGCAGAGCCGGACACGACCCTCGTGTTCAAAACCTCCTATGGAGCATTCGGAGCAGGAACCCGCCTTGCAATGCCGAAGAAATCTGCGTGCCGGACTCATCGTCATTGAAGCCTGGTTCAGGGACTACTGAGGGAGTCCTGGATTAGGGGGTATCCGGACAACCGGACTATATAGTTTGGTCGGACTGTTGGACTATGAAGATACAAGATTGAAGACTTCGTCCCGTGTTTGGATGGGACTCTCCTTTGCATGGAAGGCAAGCTTGGCGATTCAGATATATAGATCTCCTTCTCTGTAACCGACTCTGTGTAACCCTAGCCCCCTCCGGTGTCTATATAAACCGGAGGGTTTAGTCCATAGGATAACAACAATCATAATCATAGGCTAGCTTATAGGGTTTAGCCGCTACGATCTCGTGGTAGATCAACTCTTGTAATACTCATATCATCAAGATCAATCAAGCAGGAAGTAGGGTATTACCTCCATCGAGAGGGCCCAAACCTGGATAAACATCATGTCCCCAGCCCCCTGTTACCATTAGCCTTAGGCGCACAGTTCGGGACCCCCTACCCGTGAACCGCCGGTTTTGACACCGACAAGGGGCGTCCAAGAGGGGAAAGATATCCCTCTCGGATGATTCAGATTCGGGCACCAAAGCTGTCCCAAAGCACCAACCTCGAGACAAGTGATGAACCACAAATATAGGGGACCTATCGTAGTCCTTTCGATAAGTAAGAGTGTCGAACCCAACGAGGAGCAGAAGGAAATGATAAGTGATTTTTAGCAAGGTATTCTCTGCAAGTACTGAAATAAGTGGTAACAGATAGTTTTGTGATAAGGTAAATTGTAACGAACAAGTAACAAAAGTAAATAAGGTGCAGCAAGGTGGTCCAATCCTTTTTGTAGCAAAGGACAAGCCGGAACAAACTCTTATAATAGGAAAAGCGCTCCCGAGGACACATGGGAATACCATCAAGCTAGTTTTCATCATGCTCATATGATTCGCGTTCGGTACTTTGATAATTTGATATGTGGGTGGACCGGTGCTTGGGTGCTATTCTTACTTGAACAAGCACTACTAGGAAAAGGGCTATAGATGGAAATGACACTAATGGCGCACCAGACTTGTGGTGCGCCATTAGTATGTACTAATGGCGCACCACCTTCTGATGCGCCATTAGTGTTGAAACTACTAATGGCGCACCCTGCCCACGGTGCGCCATTAGTACCATTTTTTTTGAACTAGTGCGCCTGTCCAAACATACTAATGGCGCATCCACTGGTGGTGCGCCATTACTAGTTGTAACTAGTAATGGCGCACCAGCCAGAAGGTGCACCACTAATGTTATTTTTTTATTATTGTTTTTATTCCTTTTTTTGCAAAAGTACTAATGGCGCACCACCAGGGGGTGCGCCATTAGTAACCTGGATTACTAATGGCGCATTTGTTGCTGGTGCGCCATTAGTAAGTGGGCAGCAACAAGATATTTTGGACAGCCTCTCCTCCCACACTCACTTTCTCCCCACTTCATTCTCTCCACCGCCTCCTCCTTGTCTCGGGTGCCTCCTCTTTTTCACCTCATTTCCACCATAGATTCATTCAAATTAAGTGGTTAAGTTACCTTATTTTGCTAGGTAAGTAAGGGGGGAAGCTATATTTATGTTGTTCTCCCTACAACAATGTGCACATGCACTTTTTATGGCCTAGCTAGATCTATGTATGTTCGTGGTGTTGCATATGTTTGTGGTGTTGCATATGTGTTTGTGTTTGGAGGTGTACCGGTATTTGAAATGCGAT
>NC_041385.1:544072913-544076349 GCF_002162155.2 Triticum dicoccoides | reverse complement strand
GGGGGGGGGGGGCGAGAAGACGAAGAATCCCCAGGAGATGATCACGACGGTGATGCTGTACACAGTCATCATGTAGAAGATGCAGGACATGATGATGTTGCCGGCGGAGCAGACGACACTGGACCATCGATGGGCTGGGTGCAGGACCCTCATATTCAAGAGCTGCTTCTCAAGCAGACGGATAACGCAAGAGCTGCCGCCCGAGAGAAAGCCAAGATGGATCAACTTGAGTTAGACGCGGTTACTCCATTGTATGAAGGATGCAGGCCCGAGGATACCCGCCTGAAAGTAACGCTCATGGCTCTGGAGATGAAGGTAAAATACAAAATGACCGACGCATGCTTCCACGAGAACATGCCATTCTGGCACGAACGTCTTCCCAAGGGGAACAATGCCCGACCAGTTTGGAGGAGGCGAAGAAAATCGTGTGTCCTCTGGATTTACCGCACGTGAAATACCATGTGTGCATGAACAATTGCATCATTTATCGGGACGAGCACGCGGAGTCTACCATATGTCCGGTGTGCGGTGTCACTCGATACAAGAAGAGGAAGAAAGCTCCTCGAAAAGTGGTGTGGTACTTTCCGGTCACTCCTCGTCTGCAGCGGTATTTCACGGACCCTAAGGTAGCAAAGCTCCTGCGTTGGCACGTGGATAGGGAGGAGAAGAAGCAAGAAGATGACGCAAATGATCCGGAGATAGATAAAAAAGACAAGATGCTGAGTCACCCTAAGGATGCGAGCCAGTGGCAAGCGTTGAACTTCGAATACCCAGAATTTGGGAACGATCCAAGGAACATCATGCTGGGCGCGAGCACCGATGGAGTCAATCCGTTTGGCAGCCAGAGAAGCACACATAGCACCTGGCCTGTGTTCGTGTGGATGTACAACCTTCCCCCCTGGTTGTGCATGAAGAGGAAGTACATTCACATGAGTATGCTAATTGAAGGGTCGAAACAACCAGCGAACAACATCAATCTGTATCTGGGGCTGCTGAAAGAGGAGATTGACACGCTGTGGAAAACGCCAGCCAATACGTGGGACGCCGCAGAGAAAGAATATTTCCCTATGAGAGCCGCACTGCTCACGACGGTGCACGACTATCTCGGTTACGGATATCTTGCGGGGCAGGTAGTCCACGGATTTTCTGGATGCGTAAGGTGCATGGATGACACAATGTATCGCCAACTAGATAGAGATCCCGGGTCTTCGAAAACCGTGTTCATGGGACATCGAAGGTGGCTTCGTGACGATGACCCGTGGAGGAAACGCAAGGATCTGTTCGATGGTGAAACCGAACCCCGAAAACGCCCGTGTACGAGGAGCGGCGAGGAAATAGACAAGCTGTTGAAAAATTGGAAAGACTGCCCACTGCCGGGAAAGAAGCAAAAGGCGCCAGAGCCGCTGCTGAAGGTATGGAAAACGAGGTTTGTTTTCTGGGACTTGCCGTACTGGAAGATCCACCGTGTGCCTCATAGCCTTGATGTCATGCATATCACGAAGAACGTGTGCGAGAGTCTGCTTGGTACCCTGCTCAACATGCCAGAGAGGACCAAAGATGGGCCGAAAGCAAGGGCAAACTTGAAATCAATGGGCATCAGGCAGGAGCTTCACGCTATATATGATGATGATGATGATGATGATGATGATGATGATGATGATGATGATGATGATGATGACGAGGTGAAGCAGGACATAGAAAGTCGTCGCAAAGGCAAAAAGGCCAAGAAGACCGGAAATGACTACCCTCCCGCGTGCTTCACTCTAAGTCAGGAGGAGATCGAGCAGTTTTTCACCTGCCTCCTAGGAGTAAAACTTCCTTACGGTTACGCGGGGAAGATAAGCAGATACCTAGACCCAGCGAAGCAGAAGTTCAGCGGGATGAAGTCTCACGACTGTCACGTGCTGATGACGCAGATACTTCTAGTTGCAATCCGTGGGATCATGGACGTGCACGTTCGTGAAACGCTATTTGGCCTATGCAACTTCTTCGACATCATCTCTCGGAAGTCGATTGGCGTGAGGCAACTCAGAAGGCTACAGGAAGAGATCGTGGTGATACTATGCGAGCTTGAGATGTACTTCCCGCCCGCATTCTTCGACGTTATGGTGCATCTGCTGGTCCATATAGTGGAGGATATCATCCAACTCGGGCCGACGTTCCTGCACAGCATGATGCCGTTCGAAAGGATGAATGGTGTCATCAAAGGATACGTTCGCAACATGTCACGTCCAGAAGGAAGCATAGCCAGGGGCTTTCTGACCGAAGAGTGCATCTCCTACTGCACGAATTATCTAGGCATCGAGAACCCCGTTGGTCTGCCTGTCAACAGGCACCTCGGCAGGCTCGCTGGATGGGGTCACCGTGAGGGTCGCCACAAAATGCATGTTGACTTCGAGGGTCGACTCGCCGACTTTGAAAGAGCAAACCTAGTCGCGCTACAACACATAGACGTGGTCGATCCTTGGGTGGTAGAGCACAAAACCTTTATTAAGAAGACGTACAATGACCGAGGCCAACAGAGGACGGACGGAGATATACTCAAAGAGCACAACTCATGTTTCACGCATTGGTTCAAGCAGAAGCTTCTGTCGTACCCTTTACATGAGGATTCTTCCGCGGAAGAACAACTCATATTTGCCTTGTCACAGGGCGCCGAGCACAACCTGATGACCTATGAGGCGTACGATATCAACGGCTACACATTCTACACCGAGGCCAAGGACATGAAGAGCGATGGTTATCAGAACTCCGGGGTAACGATGGAATCCTACACAGGTAACGACAAGGACAGATACTACGGAAGGATCAAGGAGATCTGGGAGCTGAGCTACGCTGGAGAGAAGGTCCCGATGTTCCGTGTCAGATGGGCCAAGAACGTCATAAAAGAAGACCGGTATTTCACCACCATGGTTATACCCGAAGCCAAATCCAAGACCGCGGGCGCAAACGTCATCGCGAAAAATGAGCCATGGGTACTGGCTTCCCAAGTGGACCAATGCTTCTTCATTACCGACCCGCCAAAGCCCAGTCGTGTTGTCGTGAGGAGAGGCAAAAGGAAGATCATCGGAATGGATGGAGTAGCCAATGAGCAAGACTTCGACAAGTACGGCGACCCGAGGATCAAACATGACGACGATGATGAAGTAGCAGCATACACCACAAGAAGAAGCAGGACCACCCTACCTAAAGGACGTCCGTTCCACAGAAGAACTCCATTTGCGAAAAAGAAGGGCAAGAAGATTGTGAACAGATAGCTAGCTAAGATCGATTGTATTTAAATCGTAGCCTTCATTTCTCGATTGTATTTCATGGGTACTTTTTGAACTATCATGAATATTTTTAAATTTTATGGACACTCGATCTCGATCCCCCTCCATCTCGATCGCTATCCCACCTCGCCAGATCCGGCCCCCCTCGCCGCCGAGCACCCCCC
>NC_041385.1:544046507-544072394 GCF_002162155.2 Triticum dicoccoides | reverse complement strand
CGCCCTGACGCCGCCTCGACCCCGCCCCAACGCCGCTGCCCCGCCACCTCGACGCTGCCACGCTGCCTCGACGCGACCCCGCCGCTCGGACGCCGCCCCGTCCACACCACCGCCGCCCGGACGTCGCCGGAGCACCACCACCACCACCACTCCCCGGCATCCTTATCCTCTCCGACCGCCTCCTCCACCCCGGCCCGCTCCTCCAAGGTAAGCTACCGCCCCAACCCCTATCCCCTTCCCTCCTCCCATCCCATCTCCATATGAGCATGATAATTTGCATGAACAGCCTAGTTCATAACAGCCTAGTTCATCATATTATAGTACTCATATTCGGATCGGAGAGAGTGTCATTTGGTTTCAATTGTGGGAGAGTTTCTTGCTCTGTACCAGTTGCGACCGTCTATGGTTTGATTAACCTAATGTAGTATCTTTATTATTAGGTTATAATGAGTTAGATTATCCTGAGAGTTAGATTATCCTCTTCAAAACCAGAGTAGTAGAATAATATACAGCATAATGTTATATTTTAGTTTGTAGTAAAATATACAAACTGTCTTGGTTTTGCTTATCCTCTTCAAAACCAACCGGGCCATAATATACATATAGTCTTGGTTTTGCTTGTAGTAAAATATACAACATAATGTTACTGCATATTGATACTTACAACATCATGACTTGTAGTATATTTTAGTAGTACAATGTTTAGAAAGGATATGCAGTTCTGTGATGACTATCTTCAAATACTGTTCTGTGAAGACTGTCTTTGTATAATGTTGTAGTATAATATTTGAAGACTGTCTTTGTATACAATTCTAGTATAAAATTATACAGTTCCATGGCTGCTGTTGTTGTGATATTATATTTTAGTATAATGTTACTGCATATAAAATAATTACATAAGCAAGCTGCGTGTTTAGCTTGATAAAGTGCAAGTTTTCTTTTGAAAATACAGTGGCAATGTGACATATATATGGGGTACTGTAGGATTGTTATTTTGATAAATATAAGCCTGATTTAACCGAAATTCAGTAGATCAATTAGTTTATCATGTCGGGTGGACTGGTTGAAAATGATTGACATAGCTAGCCTGATTCCTTCGTGATTGAGGTGTTTACCGACAGATATAATGATTTGTAGCTAATGTGGTTATGTTGTTATATTTTACATTTCTAGTACTTTGGTTCACTTGTAGAGTGCTTGTGCAGTAAAAGATATAGTCTGATATTTCTGTTTCTTTTTTGTCAATATGATCTACCTGCTGTTATTCTGGAGCCAAAGTGAAATTGCTTAGTCCATGTGGATGTGGAAACTTAGTTTCCTATGTTTGAATACATGCTTACATTACCCATGAGTCAATATTTTGGCCCTAAAATCATTGTCTGCACCGAGAATCTTAAATTCTCGGAGTGACATGTTTGATTGAATTTGCCATTTTCACTTGTTTAGTAGATGCAGAGAAAAGGAATATGCATCTCATCTTTCTTTAGACCACAGCTTGAGCATGATTTGCCTATGTGAATAGTATTTTTGCCTGCTCTCTTTGCCTGTTGGAACTTGGAAGGGTGAACTGTGGCAACTATATATTTATTTTTCTTCCCAAACAGCTCTTTTGAACCAGTAGAGAGAGAGGTTTGTGCTAGAGGGCTAGGGCTCTTCCTCTCCCTCCATTACCTATGAACAGAATGTATATGCGCTTTTGGAGCAGAGTTTTCCTCTAGGTGTTAGTTTCCAGCAAGAAGATCCCTCGCTGCTGGTTCGAATGTATAATAGGAGTCTGTTTCATTATGCTAGCGGTGTCAACGAGGTTGATGTTGCATAATTAAATTCCCCATGACATTGTCTGCCTTTTTTCTTCTTCATTTTTAGTAAAGTGATGCTGCTGTACTACTTGTCAAGTGATGCTGCTGTACTACTTGTCAAGTGATGTTGCTGCTGCTATCTGCGAGTTGCTGTTGCTAGTTGTGATTTTGTCAAGTGATGCTGCTGCTACTTGTGATCTTCTAAAATGACCCCTTTCTCCTGAAACGTTGATTAATTTCCGTTTTGGTTGAGAAATGGGGCACTCCAAGGTCAAGAAAATTAGCAAAGGTCATGCCCAATTTTCTTGACCTAGAAGGTGCCCGATTCTCAACCGAAATAAAAATTAATTTGCTTTAGTGGTTGGATTAGTTTAGTATTTTTTTCACACACTCAGACACCCTTGCTTGCCATGTGTGTGAGAGAGATAGTGAGAGGAGACAAGAAGAAGGGGGTTAGGAAGATGTTGCCTGCTCATCAAAGCTAACCATCTCCCCCCTTTCACCCCTTTTCCTTTGTCTTTTGTGGGTTGCAAGGAAGCTACTGTCTTAGCTAGCTTAGCTTGTGCACAAATCCCAGTGTTACAATCTAGAAAATTAGCCTGCAAAGATGAGGTCCCATGCTGGCTGTACCACTGCATCATGCAACAGTGCCTTCAAGATCCAAGGCAATATCACAAACATCATAGGCAATTTGACCAAACTCACAACCTTGTATCTTTGCAGCAACCAACTTTCTAGACACACCCCTCAAGAACTAGGTTACCCTGAGAACGTGGACTTGGACCTTAGCAACAACACACTAACAGGTTCTATCCCAAAACACCTAGGCAATATCACAAACATCTCTCAATTGTTCCTTGACAATAACCAACTTTTTGGCGACATTCCTCGAGAATTAGGTTATTTGGTCAACTTAGAGATCTTGTTCCTTGACAATAACCAACTTTTTGACCAAACTTTGTTTCTATTTAGAGAGAAACATGGCCCACAATGATGAGGCCGGGGGTTCGGGCGGCAAGGCATTCTGGGAGCTGTCCCAGGAGATGGAGGAACAACCTCACTTGTATGAGGCCGCCGCCTTCCCCACCGATCCTGAGACCACGGATGGTGCCGCCGAGGATGACCACACTGATGCCACCACTGATGGTGCCGCCGAGGATGCCACCACTGATGATGGCGGCGCATGCACAGATGGCAGCCAACCGAAGAGGCAACGGAAGGACCGGCGCCCGATCGTGCTCCGCACCCTCAAGGAGGAAGTTACTGAAGTGGACTCCAACGGGAATCCAACGGCGCCCGAACGAATAGTCAAGGGGTACTCGCTTCAGCTCGGGTGCATTGTCCGGAGCACCGTCTCGATCAACACCGAGAACCTGAGGCATCCTGACCGAGGGAATTTGCGCAACCTCCTCTTCACGAAGCTGCACGAACGATACAAGTTCCCCGCTGAATTTGAAAACACAAGCCTCAAAGGGAATAAAGTGAACAATGCTGCCCTCACGAAGAAGAGCAAGGCCCTGTCTACTTGGAAAAGCAATGTGAAGAGAATGATCGAGAAAGGTGAGAGTTATCAGAAGATCAAGGAGAAAAATCCTTCGATCACCGAAGATGACTACAACGACTTCAAGATCAATTGCTCGACCACCGCAAGCTCCCAATCAAGTGAGTGGGGGAAACAAATGCGGGAGCTGAACATAGGGGAACACACACTCGGTCCCGGCGGTTACAGAGTGGCGGAGCCTATATGGGACAAGGAGGACGCGGACCGTGCCGAGCAAGGCCTACCGCCCCGCTTCGAGAAATACAGCGGTAACAAGCAGACTAGGAACTATGTCAGGGCCCGGTACAAGGAGGACCCAATAACAAAGGAGCTTACCACGGATCCGAAGACCAGGGCGCTTGAGCTTGTTCTGGTAAGGAATACACCCCCGCGTAATTAGCTCCATATGGTTGCATTCTAATTAATGAAGCCAAATTTCTAAATGGTTCACATTCCTTCCGCAGGCGACTGAAAGCAGTAGCGCGGAGTCGACTAAGAGCAACCCTTGGGACACCACTCTAAATAGGGGGTTGAATGTAATGAAGAACAAGGATAAGCTCAGTAAGCCGACGTCAGCTGGTCGTGTGGCCGGCAAAGGCTTGTCGACAAAATGGGGGTCATACTATACCGCTGGTGTGCGGAAGGAGAAAAAGACCAGCTCGGAAAGCCAGGCGCGAGAGGTTCAAGAACTCAAGGCACAGGTGGCGCGGATTTCGGAGATTGTCCAAGAGCAAGTGGAACAACGACTCGGAGCGACGATCACCGCCCTTGTGCCTACCTTGATCTCGGGGTTGAGTGCGTGGATTGCGGGCGGCCAACAGGGGCCGCCCCCGATTCCTAGCTTCACGGCCAGCAACTCGCATAATGCGATGGCGGGGCCATTGGTGCCTCCGGCGGAGGCGGCATTGGTGTCTCCGACGCCGGCACGGGAGCTTAATGCACCCGGGTGTACGCCGGCCGGCACCTCTTCAGCAAGCGGCCCCTCCATCAACTGCACGCCCGCCGTTGGCGGTGCCTCGACATTAGCCGAGCTCGACGCCATCATCACGGTAACTAATTAAGCCTCTCTCGGCCGAGGACTTCATCTCCTTGCCTTTGACTGGGCATCCCTGATGCCCTACATGTTTTCGCAGGGCACCGCCGACGTTCCGTGCACTCTCCTCCACTTCGTGAACAACGAGTTGGTCGATGTCGCCAAGGGTAAAATCGTTCAACCAGGCAACCCCTTGTTCCACGGTACCCAGATGCCACCCAACTTGTTTAGGGTTCAACTGGTTCGGGTGCTGCCAGGCTGCGACGACTTGTTACCTCCGATTCGACCCGTCAGGGCCGACGATGAAGACGTGATGACCCTCAGCGCCTGCCTGAGCTGGCCCCTGCTTTTGCCGAAGAGCCAGATTCGTTTGGGGGCGGGGGACACCACCCCAAAGACAACACCGCCAGTCGTGCCGGCGCCAAGTCGGCCCCATGGCAAGACCGCCGTAACGGTGCCGGACATCCCTATGCCACTGGATCCAAACATGCATATGGCACAGGATCAGAACGACGACGACGACGACGATGATACATTTGGCAACGTTGATCAGTACTTTGCCGAGCATGGGTACGATGGCGACTTCATGGGGCCTCCTTCTCAAGAACCAAACCCAACAAAAGACGTGTGCGATCTAGCTCGTACCGCGGAGAAGCCAAGTTGCAACAGGCGCCGTCTGGCGTTCAGCTCTCAGGAGACGCCTCCAGCTGCCGACTTCACCGAGCCTCAAATAGGCGAGGTGCGAAATATTATCAGCCCCAACACACTCAAGAAGGCGGTCTGTGAGCAGAACTCGGTCCCATTACAGGAGAAGAAGAAGGCACGCAAAAGAAAGACTAAGAAGGGTGCGAGCCAGCCGGCACCGAGTACGATCTGTGCTCAGGACGGGCCACCTTCACCGCAGGATATCTCGAGGAGGGTGCATGTGGAGGGTAGGGCGATGCTACCGACAAATATGCTCAATGCTGCAACCGGTGCTATGCAGAGTCTGCATGACAGTGTTCTTGCTTTGGAGAAGCGGCTTCTCAGAGAGAAGGATGTGGCATACCCGGTTTTCGCGGCCAAGGTGCCAGAGGGCAAGGGCTTTGTGGATAACTCCATCGGGCGTACGATCGTCCTGCGTTTTGATGACATCCACGCTATGTTGAACCTTCATCCGCTGCACTACACCTTCGTTCGGCTATTTTCGCTGAGTATGGAGATGCGGATCATTCGCGACAAGACCCCGGACATCGTGATAGTCGACCCCTTCTACATGCGTGCCAAGATCTTGGGCAGCGCTGGGGACCGGCAAGTCGCGAGTTCTTACCTCGAAGGCGTCATTCTGGCAAACCAAGATAAGGATAACTTCCTCGTGCCTTACTTTCCCGAGTAAGTCCTCCCCTCAACCGGCCCGTAACATATGAATTCTTACATTTTGATCGTTTTTCTTTTAACATTCCGTGTTTTCTGCAGTGACACACGTTGCACGCTCATCGTCCTAAGCCCCAAATATTCCATGGCCACGTATTTCGACCCGGACCGTCAGTCGAACGTAGACTACACAAATGTCAAGAAGGTTCTTGATGATGTTCTCCCCGGCTACGCCCAATCTGGAGGCACCTTCACCAGGCCTATTCGTAAGTACGGCAAGCACGTGTTCTCCCACAATACGACGTTCTGCTGCGTCAAGCAGCCGCCTGGCGGTCAGAAGGGTGCCTACTACGCCATCCATCACATGCGGGCGATCGTACGGGACCATCATCAACTTCTGCTACCGAGTAAACTCAAAGATTGGGCCGCGAGCGTGTCGGCAATCCAGGACGCGGACCTCCGACAAGAATTCTTTCGCATCCAGTCGGAGTTTGCGGAAATCATCCATCAAGATGTCCTTCGTATCTCGGGGCAGTTCTACCTGAGAAATCAACCGTCCAACAGTGACATCGACACAATGCTACAAATGCAGGCTGACAACAACCGTTATTTCATGACTCCCACGATAGACGGCGGCTTCATCCACGCTCCGGTCCCTTGAGTCGAGTCGAAAGCAGTGATGCTGTGTCTAGTTCTGAAACATCGATTGGCTCATGTTGTAATTAAACTTTAATGAACTTGTAGTATGTCTCTTTGGTTTCGAGAGTCGTTCAACTTAGATGTAATCGATGCTATTAATGTCTTGCTTTTCTCTTCCGATCGTTCTGTTGCATAATTATATATTGCTTATATATTGTCTGTGAATTGGTACTAACGTTTCGTTTGGCTAGTGCATAGCGATGCCGACGTATGTCGTGTACAAGGGTAAGGTTCCTGGAGTCTACGATGACTGGGAGGAGTGTCGGAGACAGGTTCACCGATTCAGCGGTAACAGTTACAAAGGGTACACCACTAGGGCCGAGGCCGAATCTAGATACGCCCGCTATGTAGCGGGAGAGGGGAGGGAGCGTTGGAGGAACCGGATGAAGATGAGTTTCATCATGATGATGCTCATCGTGATGACCGCAGCTCTCTTCTATGTGATGGTAGTTTAGATGATCGATATCGACTTGTAATGTGAAGACAAACTCGCTACTCGCGGTCTCGAGACTTGTAATATAATGTTCTATCTTTGTTCGGTCTTTTCAATTTGGAGACTAATATGATGAATTGTATTCGGAGACTAATATGATGAATTGTATTCAAAGACTAATCTTCTATTGTATTCGATGAATCTGTTGTTGATGTGTGCTGTCTATATTTTGTCAAATTATACATTTTGTAACCTGTGCAAAAAACAGAAAATAAAAAAATAAAAAAAACCTAATATTCATACTAATGGCGCATCACATGATAGTGCGCCATTAGTATGACAAAGCATACTAATGGCGCATCACTGGTAAGTGCGCCATTAATATGCCATGATTACTAATGGCGCATCCAGTGGTGGTGCGCCATTAGCATGCCAAAGCACCTGGATATACATGGCCCCTGGGAGGCATACTAATGGCGCACCCTGGCCTATACTAATGGCGCACCCGCGGTGCACCATTAGTATACCAGATACTAATGGCGCACCAGGTGGTGCGCCATTAGTAAAAATTACTAATGGCGTGCTGTTAATGGCGCACCACAGATGCGCCATTAATAGCCATATTAGGTGCGCCATTAGTAGGGGTTTTTCTAGTAGTGAAGCATCCCACTTATGATTAACCTCTATTGCAAGCATCCGCAACTACAACAAAAGTATTAAGGTAAACCTAACCATAGCATGAAACATATGGATCCAAATCAGCCCCTTACGAAGAAACGCATAAACTAGGGTTTAAGCTCCTGTCACTCTAGCAACCCATCATCTACTTATTACTTCCCAATGCCTTCCTCTAGGCCCAAATAATGGTGAAGTGTTATGTAGTCGATGTTCACATAACACCACTAGAGGCTAGACAACATACATCTCATCAAAATATCGAACGAATACCAAATTCACATGACTACTAACAGCAAGACTTCTCCCTTGTCCTCAGGAACGAACCTAACTACTCACAAAGCATATTCATGTTCATAATCAGAGGGGTAATAATATGCATAAAGGATCTGAACATATGATCTTCCACCAAGTAAACCAACTAGTATCAACTACAAGGAGTATTCAACACTACTAGCAACCTACTAGCACCAATCCCGGACTTGGAGACAAGAATTGGATACAAGAGATGAACTAGGGTTTGGAGATGAGATGGTGCTGGTGAAGATGTTGATGGAGATTGCCCTCTCCCGATGAGAGGAGCATTGGTGATGATGATGACGATGATTTCCCCCTCCCGGAGGGAAGTGTCCCCGGCAAAACAGCTCCGCCGGAGCCCTAGATTGGTTCCGCCAAGGTTCCGCCTCGTGGCGGCGGAGTATCGTCCCAAAAGGTTGCTTATTATTTTTTTCTCATCGAAAGAGCTCATATAGGAGAAGATGGGCATCGGAGAGCCACTAGGGGGCCCATGAGGTAGGGGGGCACGCCCAGGTGGAGGGGGCGCACCCCCCACCCTCGTGAGCAGGGTGTGGGCCCCCTGGCCTTCATCTTTGGTGACGATTTTTCTTTATTTATTTTAAGACATTCCATGGAGTTTCAGGACTTTTGGAGTTGCACAGAATAGGTCTCCAATATTTGCTCCTTTTCCAGCCAGAATTCTAGCTGCCGGCATTCCCCCTCTTCATGGTAAACCTTGTAAAATAAGAGAGAATAGCCATAAGTATTGTGACATAACGTGAAATAACAACCCATAATGTGATAAATATCGATATAAAAGCATGATGCAAAATGGATGTATCAACTCCCCCAAGCTTAGACCTCGCTTGTCCTCAAGCGAAAAGCCGATAACAATAAATATGTCCTCATGTTTAGAGGTAGAGGCGTCGATAAAAATAAAATACGAACATGAAGGCATCATGATTATTCTCATAGCAGCAACATTTATTGATTTTGTCATATGATTACTCATGTTCAAGTGATGATCTTTTCACAAAGCCAAAGTATGAATCAGAAACCTTATTGGGCACTAACAAATTATAACCTCAGTCATTGAAGCAATTGCAATTTATCATAACATCGGAAAGAGTCTATGTCAGAGCTTAAAAGCAAGTCCACATACTCAACTATCACTTAGTCCTTCATAATTGCTAACACTCACGCAATACTTGTGGTTACGGAGTTTTAACCGGACACAAAGAAAGATAGGGGCTTGTAGTTTTGCCCCACAACCTTTTACCTCAAGGGTAATGTCAACAATAATAATTCATGCTCCCCTACATACAATTAGGTATATATATCATGTTCTTTCCAACATGCTGGGCTTGCCAAAGGATAAAATGAAAAAAAGGAAAGGTGAAGATCACCATGACTCTTGCATGAGGTAGAAGATAATAAAAAAAGATAGGGCCTTCATAGAGGGAAGCAGAGGTTGCCATGCGCTTTTATGGTTGGATGCACAAAATCTTAATGCAAAAGAACGTCACTTTATATTGCCCCTTGTATGTGAACCTTTATTATGCAATCCGTCGTTTTTATTGCGTCCACAACAAGTTCGTACAAAGCTTATTTCTCTGCACTAATAAGTCATGCATATTTAAAGAGCAATTTTTATTGCTTGCACCAATGACAACTTACTTGAAGGATCTTACTCAATCCATAGGTAGATATGGTGGGCTCTCATGGCTAAACTGGTTTAAGGGTATTTGGAAGCACAAGTAGTAACTCTACTTGGTGCTGAGAATTTGGCTAGCATGTGGGGGAAAGGCAAGCTCAACATGTTAGAGGAACCATGACAACATACTTTATCTCAGATATAAGAAAACATAACTCATTATGTTGTCTTCCTTGTCCAACATCAACTCTTTAGCGGGTCATATTTTAATGAGTGCTCCCAATCATAAAAGATGTCAATGATAATATATCTATATGTGAAACCTCTCTCTCCTTATTACTTCCTATTAATTGCAACGATGACCAAAGCTATATTTGCCAACTCCCAACAACTTTTAATCATCATACCCTTTCTATGTGAAGTCATTACTTTCAATAAGACCAATATGAACTCTTTGTTTCTTTTTATTCTTTTCTTTATTCACTCAAGATCATGGCAAAGTAATCAAACCCTTGACTCAACACTAATCTTTATTATATAGCTCATGGACTCGATTACAAAGAAAGATCATAAAGCAAAACCCAAAACTAGATCATGCCATGACTTTATTCTACTAAATCAAGATACTACTAATAGGATCAAACTAAGAAAAACGGTAAATGTAGAAGTTGTGATGGTGATATGATACCGGGGCACCTCCCCCAAGCTTGGCAGTTGCCAAGGGGAGTGCCCATACCCATGTGATTATGTCTCCTTCTTTGTTGTTGGCGGTGGAGGTGTTGTTGATGATACAAGCTTGTCGTCCACCTTCCATGGCATAGGCTCACCCTCATATAAGTATGATCGAGTCTCCGGAATCCTCAGATCTGCAACGGAAACAGCTCGAAACGAAAACAGAGGATATTTGTGTGATACGGGAGTCAAAACCTTCGGGAGAATATATAATGAATTTTTACCGACCAAAATACGTATCGTGCAAGAAAACGGAGTCCGAAGGGCACACGAGGTGCTCACGAGGTAGGGGGCGCGCCCAGGGGGGTAGGGCGCGCCCTCCACCCTCGTGGAGGCCTCGTATCCTCCCCGGACTGCTACTTATTTTTCTATTTTTCTAAATATTCCAAAACGGAGAAATATTGCCTTAGAATTTGTTTTGGAGTCGGTTTACTTACTGTACCACATACCTATTCCTTTTCGGAGTCTGGAACGTTCTGGAAAGTGTCTCTTATGTATTCCTCCGGGGTTACAGCTTCAATGATATTGGTTTCAACATTTATGTGATTACATGAGATATAGTGTTTGATCCTTTGACCGTTCACCACCTTCGGATTTGTGCCTGTGAAGTTGTTGATTTTTATGGCACCGGAATGATAGACCTCCTCGATAACGTAGGGACCTTCCCATTTAGAGAGAAGTTTTCCTGCAAAAAATCTTAAACGAGAGTTGTATAGCAATACATAATCACCTACATTAAACTCACGCTTTTGTATCCTTTTGTCATGCCATCTTTTAACTTTTTCTTTAAACAACTTGGCATTTTCATAGGCTTGGGTTCTCCATTCATCAAGTGAGCTAATATCAAATAACCTCTTCTCACCGGCAAGTTTGAAATCATAGTTGAGCTCTTTAATAGCCAATATGCCTTATGTTCTAGTTCAAGAGGTAAGTGACATGCTTTTCCATAAACCATTTTATACGGAGACATACCCATAGGATTCTTATATGCAGTTCTATAGACCCATAATGCATCATCAAGTTTCTTGGACCAATTCTTTCTAGACCCATTAACAGTCTTTTGCAAAATTAATTTGAGCTCTCTCTTACTCAATTCTACTTGACCACTAGGTTGTGGGTGATAAGGAGATGCAATTCTATGATTAACGTCATATTTAGCAAGCATTTTACGGAAAACGCCATGAATAAAGTGTGAACCACCATCAGTCATTAAATATCTAGGGACTCCAAACCTCGGAAAAATAACTTTCTTAAGCATTTCAATAGAAGTGTTATGATCAGCACTACTAGTTGGAATAGCTTCTACCCACTTAGTAATGTAATCAACAGCAACTAAAATATGTGTATATCCATTATAGGCAGGAAAAGGTCCCATATAATCAAAGCCCCAAACATCAAATGGTTCAATAACAAGTGAATAATTCATAGGCATTTCTTGACGTCTACTAATATTACCAATTCTTTGACATTCATCACAAGATAAAACAAACTTACGGGCATCCTTGAAGAGAGTAGGCCAATAAAAACTAGATTGCAATACCTTATGTGGAGTTCTATCTCCAGCGTGGTGTCCTCCATAAGGTTCGGAGTGACACTTGTGTAGGATCTGTTCCTGTTCATGCTCAGGTACACAACGTCTAATAACACCATCTACCCCTTCTTTATAAAGATGTCGGTCATCCCAAAAGTAATGCCTTAAATCATAAAAGAACTTTTTCTTTTGTTGGTATGTGAAGCTAGGTGGTATAAATTTAGCAACAATATAATTAGCATAATCAACATACCATGGAGTGCTACGAGAAGTGCTTATGACATTTAATTGTTCATTAGGAAAGCTATCATCAATAGGTAGTGGGTCATCAAGAACATTCTCTAACCTAGATAAGTTATCTGCAACGGGGTTCTCAGCTCCTTTTCTATCAACAATATGCAAATCAAATTCTTGCAGCAAGAGAACCCATCTAATAAGTCTAGGTTTAGCACCTTTCTTTTCCATCAGATATTTAATAGCAGCATGATCGGTGTGAATGGTTACTTTAGAATCAACAATATAGGGTCTGAATTTATCACAAGCAAACATAACTGCTAAAAGTTCCTTTTCGGTAGTAGCATAATTTTTTTGAGCATTGTCTAGAGTCTTACTAGCATAATGGATAACATTTAACTTCTTATCAACTCTTTGCCCTAGAACAACACCTACAGCATAATCACTAGCATCACACATAATTTCAAAGGGTAAATTCCAATCAGGTGGCTGAACAATAGGTGTAGAGACTAATGCTTTCTTAAGTATTTCAAATGCTTCTACACAATCATCATCAAAGACAAATGGTACATCTTTTTGTAATAAACTAGTCAGAGGCCGAGAAATTTTTGAGAAGTCCTTAATGAACCTCCTATAAAATCCGGTGTGACCAAGGAAAATTCTTATACCTTTGATGTCCTTGGGACATTGCATCTTTTCAATAGCATCAACCTTGGCTTTATCGACTTCAATACCTCTTTCAGAAACTTTGTGCCCCAAGACAATACCTTCATTAACCATAAAGTGGCACTTTTCCCAATTCAAGACAAGATTAGTTTCTTCACATCTCTGCAAAACTCGATCAAGATTGCTCAAGCAATCATCAAAAGAGGATCATAGACGGAAAAGTCGTCCATGAAAACCTCACAAATCTTTTCACAAAAATCAGAGAATATAGCCATCATGCATCTTTGAAAGGTAGCAGGTGCATTATATAAACCAAAAGGCATACGTCTATAAGCAAAAGTACCAAAAGGGCATGTAAAAGTAGTCTTTGATTGATCTTTAGCCGACACAGGTATTTGAGAGAAACCAGAATAACCATCTAGAAAGCAATAATGTGTATGTTTGCATAATCTTTCTAGCATTTGATCAATAAAAGGTAAGTGGTAATGATCTTTCTTAGTAGCTTTATTTAATTTGCAGAAATCAATTACCATCCTATAACATGTGATAATTCTTTGCGGGATCAATTCATCTTTATCATTAGGGACAACAGTAATACCTCCCTTCTTAGGGACACAATGGACAGGACTTACCCACTGACTATCAACAACGGGATAAATTATACCTGCCTCCAGAAGCTTGAGTATTTCTTTTCTTACCACTTCTTTCATTTTAGGATTCAAACATCGTTGAGGATCACTAACTGGTTTGGCGTCCGCTTCCAAATTTATTTTATGCTAACATAGAGTGGGACTAATGCCCTTAAGATCATCAAGAGTATATCCAATAGCGGCACGGTGCTTCTTCAGAGTTTTCAATAATCTTTCTTCTTCCTGCTCTGAAAGGTTAGCACTAATAATAATAGGATATATTTTCTTTTCATCAAGATAAGCATACTTAAGATTATCAGGCAACGGTTTAAGCTCAAACACGGGATCACCCTTGGGTGGAGGAGGATCCCCTAGGATTTCAACAGGCAAATTGTGTTTCAGAATAGGTTCTTGTTTAAAGAATACTTCATCTATTTCCCTTCTTTCATTCTTGAACATCTCATTTTCATGGTCTAGCAAATAATGTTCTAAAGGATCACTAGGAGGCACAACAATAGAAGCAAGACCAATAATTTTATCCTTACTAGGCAATTATTCCTCACGATGTTGTTTACTAAATTTAGAGAAATTAAACTCATGAACCATATCATCCAAGCCAATAGTAACAACATTCTTTTCGTAGTCTATCTTAGCATTAACAGTATTCAAGAAGGGTCTACCAAATATAATGGGACAAAAGCTATCTTGTGGAGAACCAAGAACAAGGAAATCAGCGGGATATTTGGTTTTCCCACACAAGACTTCAACATCTCTAACAATTCCCATTGCAGATATAGTATCTCTATTGGCAAGTTTAATTGTAACATCAATATCTTCTAACTCAGCAGGTGCGATATCATGCATAATTTCTTTATATAAGTCAATGGGTATAACACTAGCACTAGAACCCATATCACATAAGCCATGATAACAATGATCTCCTATTTTAACAGAAATAACAGGCACACCTACCACGGGTCTATGTTTATCTCTATCACAGGGTTTAGCAATTCTAGCAGTTTCACCAGAGAATTCAATGACATGCCCATCAATATTATCAGACAAGAGATCTTTAACAATAGCAATATTGGGTTCTACTTTGACTTGCTCAGGAGGTGTATAAGTTCTAGTATTGCTTTTACGAACAACAATTGAAGCTTTAGCATGATCCTTTACTCTAGCAGGGAAAGGTGGTTTCTCAACATAAGAGGTGGGAACAATAGGATCATTATAAGTGATGGTCTTTTCTTCAACTTTAATAGGTGCAGCTACTTTTACTTCTATGGGAGGATGATATTTAAACCACTTCTCCTTGGGGAGATCAACATAAGTAGCAAAAGATTCATAGAAAGAAGCTACTATCTCAGAGTCAAGTCCATATTTAGTGCTAAACTTATGGAAAATATCGGTATCCATAAAAGATTTAACACAATCAAACTTAGGTGTCATACCTGACTCCTTACCTTCCACGAGGTCCCAATCTTTAGAGTTGCGTTTAATTCTATCCAATAAATTCCATCTGAATTCAATAGTCTTCATCATAACAGAGCCAACACAAGAAGTATCGAGCATGGTTTGATTATTATGAGAAAGCCGAGCATAAAAACTTTGCATAATTATTTATCTTGAGAGCTCATGATTGGGGCATAAATATAACATTGATTTAAGCCTCCCCCAAGCTTGAGCGATGCTTTGTCCTTCGCGAGGCAAAAAATTATATATATAATTGCGATCACGATAAACAAGATGCATAGGGTAATACTTTTGATGAAATTCCAATTTCACTCTTTTATAGTTCCATGATCTCGTATCATCACATAGCCTATACCATGTCAATGCGTCTCCCTCCAAAGATAAAGGGAAAGCCTTCTTCTTAACAACATCATCGGGTATACCTACAAGCTTAAATAAGCCACAAATATCATCCACATAGCGTAGATGCTCGTCAAGATGCTTTGTTCCATCTCCTGTAAAAGTATTAGCCAGCAGTTTTTCCATAATACCCGAAGGAAATTAAAAAGGAGTTTCATTTTAAATAGGATCAGCAGGTTGAGGAGAAACTCTTTGCTCTACTGGACGGGGTGAAGATACCCCGAACAAGCCCCTCAGAGATTCACTTTCCATAGTAACAAGTGACAAAAAATTTCAGCACACTATATAAATTTTTCCTTACCAAATTCCACTTACCAAAGGCGCTACACTCCCCGGCAACGGCGCCAGAAAAGAGTCTTGATGACCCACAAGTATAGGGGATCTATCATAGTCCTTTCAATAAGTAAGAGTGTCGAACCCAACGAGGAGCAGAAGGAAATGATAAGCGGTTTTCAGCAAGGTATTCTCTGCAAGTACTGAAATAAGTGGTAACAGATAGTTTTGTGATAAGGTAAATTGTAACGAACAGCAAGTAACAAAAGTAAATAAGGTGCAGAAAGGTGGCCCAATCCTTTTTGTAGCAAAGGACAAGCCGGAACAAACTCTTATAATAGGAAAAGCGCTCCCGAGGACACATGGGAATATCATCAAGCTAGTTTTCATCACGCTCATACGATTCGCGTTCGGTAGTTTGATAATTTGATATGTGGGTGGACCGGTGCTTGGGTGCTGTTCTTACTTGAACAAGCATCCCACTTATGATTAACCTCTATTGCAAGCATCCGCAACTACAACAAAAGTATTAAGGTAAACCTAACCATAGAATGAAACATATGGATCCAAATCAGCCCCTTACGAAGAAACGCATAAACTAGGGTTTAAGCTCCTGTCACTCTAGCAACCCATCATCTACTTATTACTTCCCAATGCCTTCCTCTAGGCCCAAATAATGGTGAAGTGTTATGTAGTCGATGTTCACATAACACCACTAGAGGCTAGACAACATACATCTCATCAAAATATCGAACGAATACCAAATTCACATGACTACTAACAGCAAGACTTCTCCCTTGTCCTCAGGAACGAACCTAACTACTCACAAAGCATATTCATGTTCATAATCAGAGGGGTAATAATATGCATAAAGGATCTGAATATATGATCTTCCACCAAGTAAACCAACTAGTATCAACTACAAGGAGTAATCAATACTACTAGCAACCTACTAGCACCAATCCGGACTTGGAGACAAGAATTGGATACAAGAGATGAACTAGGGTTTGGAGATGAGGTAGTGCTGGTGAATATGTTGATGGAGATTGCCCTCTCCCGATGAGAGGAGCATTGGTGATGATGGTGATGATGATTTCCCCCTCCCGGAGGGAAGTGTCCCCGGCAGAACAGCTTTGTCGGAGCCCTAGATTGGTTCCGCCAAGGTTCCGCCTCGTGGCGGCGGAGTCTCGTCCCGAAAGGTTGCTTATTATTTTTTTCTCATCGAAAGAGCTCATATAGGAGAAGATGGGCATCGGAGAGCCACCAGGGGGGACACGAAGTAGGGGGGCGCGCCCAGGGGGAGGGGGCGCGCCCCCACCCTCCCCCTGGCCTTCATCTTTGGCGACGATTTTTCTTTATTTATTTTAAGACATTCCGTGGAGTTTCAGGACTTTTGGAGTTGCACGGAATAGGTCTCCAATATTTGCTCCTTTTCCAGCCAGAATTCCAGCTGCCGGCATTCCCCCTCTTCATGGTAAACCTTGTAAAATAAGAGAGAATAGCCATAAGTATTGTGACATAACGTGAAATAACAGCCCATAATGTGATAAATATCGATATAAAAGCATGATGCAAAATGGACGTATCAATAAGCCCCTTGCTGAATCGTAAGTACCTTAGGATGCCTTATGTACATCCAATTTATAAATTATAAGAATAATATCAAATTTTGTGTTTCAGTCCAGCCCGTGACATCCCTCAAGAATCATCGTCATCGGGGGATCTTTCGCCGGAGAAGATGGAGAGTGAGACGCCTCCACAAGCTTCCCCGCCTCCTAGGGCGGACGACACCGAGGTGTCATCCCAAAGGATTTCTCCGGGCTCCAGAAAAGTGCGGGAGGGGACCAAGACGGCGCCTGAGGATAACGCCTTGGCTGCCGAGAACATGAGGGGCGCAACCCTCATGGAGAACGACGACGGGGGTCCTAGATTATCCGACCCCCGGTCGGATACTATTCCGGAGACATAAACGGTTCTGGAATTGAATCAGCAGCCCCCTCCATGTGAGGGGGAGACGACTATTCTGGTGATGACCTCTACTAATGCAGAGGAGCACTGTACCTTGGTGGGTACGGTGGTTGAGAAGGTTCAGTCCGCTAAGAGTGGGCTAAATGAAGCCTTCATGAGCCTACTAACAGGCTTCGAGGTATGCGATGTAATGTCTTTTAGCCACTTTCCATATGACAAATCTGCGTGTATATAGATAGTAGCCCTTGAGACTCTGTTTGGCCCATGACGGAGGGCGAACGGAGGATCTATAGATATCCGCAGGAAATAACTTACTTATCTTTTTGACAAAAAACAGGCTTCACTATTAGCGGCGACTGCTCAGGCCGCCGAAGTTTTCGAACTGAGGCAGAAACTGCAGCTGGTCGACAAGGACAATATCCGTATTATTAAGCGGCTCAACGAGGCGCAGGGTATGTTTCAAGTACTCCATATATAATTGAGTTAGTTTCTGAATGCTAAGTTGAACCTTACGTGCTGCTATATGCATAATTGCAAATGGTGCTTCTAAGGTCCCTTTCTTTTACAGTCTAAGTTTGGCGATCAGAGGTATGCCTTGCTTAATCGACTATGGAGTTCTCCAGACGCCTCTACGGATCTTCTGAAGAGTGTTGCCGATGCTGCGCAATTCTACCGAGCCCAGGAGGGGCATGCAACGGAGAAGCCGTTCTGTTCGTAGTTCACGACGCATGAGCGCTCGGTGCTGCTGAATGACCAAATGGCGCAGTGGGCCGAGTTGCATAAGATTTCTGGAGCGGCCATGAAGGAGGTCATACTCCGGCTATGGCCGGCCAAACCCGTTCCGAGCAGCTATTTTGGCCTAGTGTGGCGACTCATCGATACCGTGCCCCGAATTGATGCAATCAAACGGTCAGTGTGCATATAAGCTGCACGGATGGCCTTTTCCCGTGTCAAGGTGCATTGGGCGAAGATGAAGGCCGCCATTATCGCGGTTGAGGGTCCTTCCGAAGGCAAGGACCACCACACGCCGAAGCGCTATTTAGACAATGTCCTAGAGGGTGCTCGCTTGATAGAGGGTCAACGCTCAAAGGACATTATATTCAAATGAATGTAATCGAACGACCCAGACGTGTTTATTATATATTAAGGCTTTGTGATATATTTGTGCCATTGTCTGAAAGTTCTTTCCTCTTGTGCGACCGTTTTTGTATTCCTGAGAGTTTTCCAGTCGTTGGCTTCGACCCCACGTAGATGCTACAGGGGTGTTCAGAATGGCACATGAGCACTCTTGTCCCAATGTCTTGGTCCGTAACGGAGGTGTCAGTGCGGCGAACCAGGCAAGCGGATTATGTGGCTTTACCACTCTCACTTAGCCATAGGAGTTTGACGATGTGGCTATAAAATAGCCCCCGGTACGTATGCGTCTGTCTGAATGTGGATGCGTTACGTACATGACCGAAAAACAGTCCTTCATTTAATACAGAAAAAATCGTTAAAGATTTAGTAAGTCTCTGAGTGGCTGACCGGCTCTCGCCGCATCATGACAGTCAGTTTTTGGCTTTCTCTACTGAAGTGCTTGACCGGACGAACGAGAAATACAATCGCAATAGTTCTCCCTTTACTAC
Source organism: Triticum dicoccoides (assembly GCF_002162155.2). Classification (NCBI taxonomy): domain Eukaryota; kingdom Viridiplantae; phylum Streptophyta; class Magnoliopsida; order Poales; family Poaceae; genus Triticum; species Triticum dicoccoides. Next base: position 544,053,402 of record NC_041385.1, on the reverse strand, counting down.
CCTAGCCGAACAAATGGAACGTAAGGTAGCAAACACAGGATCCGGGCAACCCAACTATTGACCAAAGACATGATTCAGAGCTGATGCATATAGTGCCAAGTTCAGGACGCCGAAGTGTGCTACAAAGCTGTTCGGGCTTTTGTTTAGCGGCACATATGTTTTGGCCGTATAGAGCCCCTGGCAATGGGTGTTGAGGTGTGTGAGTGAGACAACTGGGGAGACGGAGTACATTTTTATGAATAAAGTTGATACCGAAAAATTGTCCCTAGTAGGATCTGATTGATACGTCAAAACGTGATCTTACATAGGGTACCATAAGCACCAAAGCCATTTTACATGTTGGGGGTCTAATAATAAGGAGAAAAGCTCAGTACAGGTCCTTTAAATAAGGTTTGGTCTGAAGAGTCCTTTGGATATCCTGCCGCACGTTTGCGCCACTTTCGCCTTGTAGAGAGGGGGTCCTTAAAGGGAACGGTCTTCGGTTACCCGCATGAAACCGTGCTCGAAAAGATTCCTTGTAAGTCCGTAGGATATATAGGTTCGAATGCACCTGTGGTAGGAGAGAAAAAGTAATCAAAGAAAGGTGGAAGGTCATACAGGGTCGAACCGTACTATAGACATGTCCGTATTGTGCCTCAATTGATGACCAAGGTATTTTGAGTGCGTAGTGATGCATGCACGGTACTAATTCCGCGGGTGTGCGCTGCGATCGACGGAGGCGAAACTGCTAGTCTAGCTCTGGAAGTACCAAGCTGTCAGCTTGCGGGACTGACTAGACTCTTTTAACAAAGTCCGGCGGCTTGATGGCCGATGAGGTGTGCGGCTTGAGGGGCCGCTCTGTACTTCGGCTGCGAGAGCTGCAGTGTGCTCCTCCGTACAGAGGGAGCATTTCGTGTTTCCATTGACTATTATGACGCCGCGTGGACCGGGCATCTTGAGCTTTAAATAAGCATAGTGCAGGACCGTGTTGAATCGAGCGAAAGCGGTCCATCCGAGCAGTGTGTGATAGCCACTTCGAAAGGGTACGATATCGAAGATCAAGTCTTCACTGCGGAAGTTTTTGAGTGAGCCAAAGACAACTTCCAATGTTACCGAGCCCGAGCAACGGGCCTCTACGCCAGGTATTTCTCCTTTAAAGGTAATTTTAGTGGGCTTGATTCTTGACGGATCAATACCCATTTTGTGGATGGTATCCTGGTAAAGCAGGTTAAGGCTACTACCACCGTCCATGAGGACTCGCGTGAGGTGGAATCTATCGATGATTGGGTCGAGGACCAAAGCTGCCGAACCTCCATGACGGATACTGGTCGGGTGGTCCTTTCAATCGAAGGTGATCGGACAAGCCGACCATGGGTTGTATTTTGGGGCGACCGACTCTACGGCGTAGACATCCCTTAATGCGCGCTTGCGCTCCCATTTGGGGATGTGGGTGACATAGATCATATTCATAGTTTTGACCTCGGGGGGGGGGGGGATTTCTTCTGCCCCCTTGTGTTTGGTGGGCGAGGCTCTTCTTCGTCATCCTCGCTGGTGGCCTTTTCCCCTTATGTTCGGCATTGAGCTTGCTGGCCTATTTAAAGACCCAACAGTTTCTATTGGTGTGATTGGCAGGTTTATCGGGGGTGCCATGAATCTGGCAAAAGGCCGATCAAGTACTCTGCCAAACTGGATGGACTATCTTTGTTTCCTTTGAATGGCTTCTTCCGCTGAACAGATTTGGGGCCACTGAATCCAGCATTGACCGACGTGTCTCCATTATTGTTCCAACGCTTGCGCTTGTCATGTTGTGGCTTGCCATTGCCATCCCTGGCTTTAGAGGTGCCTGGGTCGCTGGTGCTATTGCTTCTACGAGCTAGCCAGCTATCTTCTCCCGTGTAAAAGCGGGTCATAAGTGCGGTAAGGGCTGCCATGGACTTCGGCTTCTCTTGGCCGAGGTGCTGGGCGAGCCACTCATCTCGGACACTGTGTTTGAAGGCCGGGAGGGATTCGGCATCCGGACAATCCACAATCTGGTTCTTTTTGATTAAGATTCTGGTCCAGAGCTTCCGGGCTGATTCGCGGGTTGCTGAATTATGTGACTAAGGTCATCGGCGTCCGGGGGCCGAATATAGGTACCTTGGAAGTTGTCTCTAAAGGTGTCCTCCAAGTCTTCCTAGCTACCAATAGAGTTTTTAGGGAGGCTGTTCAGCCAGTGCCGTGCTGGTCCCTTAAGTTTTAGAGGGAGGTATTTGATGGCATGTAAGTTGTCACCGCGGGCCATGTGGATGTGGATAAGAAAATTTTCAATCCATACTGCGGGATCTGTTTTGCCATCGTATGATTCAATGTTTGGTTTAAACCCTTCTGGTAACTGGTGCTCTATTACCTCATCGGTGAACCATAGGGGGTGTGCGGAGCCTCTGTGCCGGGCGACATCTCGACGCAGTTTGGATGAAGTCAGTATGCGGTTTTTGGCCTGGGTGAGGTTGTGCTTGTCGTGCCAGGCTTGATGTCCCTCTTCTCGCGCTGGTGCATGCCCCCTTGATCCATAGATTGATCTGGTATGACCGGCTCTATTGTCCAGGTCCTGTCGCAGGTCATACGTGTATCCTGCAGCCACTGTCTCTCTGCCTCTAGGGCAAGGTGGTGCGGTCTGGTGTTCGGCTTGAGTTGCCGCTCTGTCTGGACCATGAGGTGGTTGGTCAGGTCCGTCCGTGGCGTTACGCGCTGCTGGTATAGGTTTTGGGACCTCATCATCAAATTGGGATAACAACCTGCGCTTTGGGTAACTCTTAGTTGGGCGTTCGAGGCCGTATTCCTCGGCTGCCAGGACATTAGTCCATCTATCATTGAGTAAATCCTGATCAGCTTGAAGTTGTTGCCGCTTCTTTTTCAGGCTTCTTGCCGTGGCTATTAGACGGTGCTTAAAGCGCTCTTGTTCGAGGGGTTCCTCTGATACGATGAAGTCTTCATCGTCGAGGCTCTCATCCTCTTTGGAGATCGGTAGGTAGTTACTATCCTCTGAGCCCTCGTTCCCGACGGGATCGTCGGGGTTAACTTGCCCATCCTTCGAATCATCCTATTCGGATGTTGGCTCGATAGGGGCTTCTTGGTCTTCGGTGTTATCCGTAGTATTATTGTCTCTGGTGCCGGTATTGCTGTCTTTTTCGCGAAGCGATTTCGAGCGACATCTCTAACATCGATGCTTTGGTGGTGCCTCAGAAGGCTTGTCCTAGACGGGACCTTTCCCACCATTGTCGTCATCCTCTTTGGGTGTGTCCACCATGTACACATCATATGTGGAACTGGCCGTCCAGTGTCCGGTAAACGGCGGGTTCTGGCTTTGCTCCTCTTCGGCATCATCGTCCATACTGTCGATGTCTTCAGAGGCGTAATCGAGCATGTCGGTTAAGTCCTTGACAGTGGCTATAAAGTGGGTGGTGGGTGGGACGTAAAATTCCCCGCTCTCAGCCCCTAGTGTGGGCTGGGCGTAGTTTGGCAGCGATCCTTCTACAATGACGAGAGATCGCATTAAGTCTAGGGCCTCGTTTAAGAGTGAGGTTTGGACAGGGAGGCGAGAGTCCGTGGAGCAGGGCGGGACAGAAGTTCCTTGGCCGAGCTCGCATAACACGGACCTCGAGATTTCGGAGCTGGTTTTCGGGGGTGAGTCCGGCTTCATGTTGATGAAGGGAGCCTGGTGTGACTGTGGGCCTACCAGTGAAATGATCCCCTCCATCTCTCCGGTGTTAAGCTCCATGGCTGCGGAGAGTCCAACGGGCTCTAAACTCCCGTCTTTGGACTCGGTGATGTGTTCCGGATCTAGGGACAAATCTATGGTCGAGGCCGCGAACCCTTAGAAGATCAAGTCTCCTCGGATATCAGCAACATAGTTTAGGTTTCCAAAACTGATCTGATGACTAGGGGCATAGCTGTCGATCTGCTCTAGATGGCCGATCGAATTGGCATGCAGTGCGAGGCTGCCAAATATGAAGATTTGGCCGGGGAGAAAAGTCTCCCTCAAGGCGGCATTGTTGTGGATCATTGACGGAGCCATCGAGCCTTCAAGCAAGTTGCATGGTGGAACTCTCAATGAAAGCACCAATGTCGGTGTCAAAACCGGCAGATCTCGGGTAGGGGGTCCCGAACTGTGCATCTAAGGATCGAAGGTAACTGGAGGCAGGGGACACGATGTTTATCCAGGTTCGGGCCCTCTTAATGGAGGCAATACCCTACTTCCCGCTTGATTGACTTTGATGAGTATAGGGGTTACAAGAGTTGATCTACCTCGAGATCGTAATGGCTAAACCCTAGATGTCTAGCATGTATGACTGTTCTGGCCCTACGGACTAAACCCTCCGGTTTATATAGACACTGGAGGGATCTAGGGTTGTATAGAGTCGGTTTACAGAGAAAGGAAGATGCATGATCCCAACGCCAAGCTTGCCATCCATGCAAAGGAGAGTCCCATCTGGACACGGGGGAAGGTCTTTGATTTCGTATCTTCAGGGCCCATTAGTCCGGCCCATATCACATAGCTCGGACGCCCGAGGACCCCTTAGTCCAGGACTCCCTCACCCTACCCCCCGGGAGGGTGCTCCTACCTTGTGGACTCCCCGTGGGTCCCCTTGATGTGAAACCAATGCCAGCCCCTCCTATAAATCCTAAAAAACCTGGAACAGAGGAGAGATCGGAAGTTCCACCGGCGCAAGCCTCCAGTACCACGAGAAATCAATCTAGGCCCTCTCTGGCACCCTGTCGGAGGGGGCCATCATCACCAGAGGCCATGGGGGAGGATCTCGGAGGGGCCATCATCGCCATGAAGGCCAAGGACCATAGGGAGAACCTCTCCCCATCTAGGGGGGAGACCATGGAGGAGGAAGCACAAGGGGGAGAACCTCTCCTCCTCTTTCTCGGTGGCACCGGAGTGCCATCAGGAGGGGAATCATCGCTGCGGTGATCGTCTTCATCAACATCACCATCCTCATCTCTTTTACGCGGTCCAATCTCCCGCACCCCGCTGTAATCACCTACTTGAACATGGTGCTTTATGCCACATATTATGATCCAATGATGTGTTGCCATCCTATGATGTTTTGAGTAGATTCCCTTTGTCTTTGGGTTGATTGATGATCTAGATTGGTTTGAGTTGCATGTTTTATTATTGGTGCTGTCCTATGGTGCCCTCTGTGTCGCACAAGATTGAGGGATCCCCGCTGTAGGGTTTGCAATATGTTCATGGTTTGCTTATTGTCTGCGTTGCGTGAGTGACTGAAACACAAACACGGATAAGTGGGACATGGCTTATGGGAATAAAGTGGACTTAATACTTTAATGCTATGGTTGGGTTTTACCTTAATGATCTTTAGTATTTGCAGATGCTTGCTAGAGTTCCAATCATAAGTGCATATGATCCAAGAAGAGAAAGTATGTTAGCTTATGCCTCTCCCTCATATGAAATTGCAATAATGATTACCGATCTTGTTAACAATTGCTTAGGACAATTCCGCACACTGACCCATCATTATTCCACACTTGCTATTTATAATACTTAAGTAATATATTCTAACTTTATGATAACAGCACCTACTTCTATATTTTAGCTCTCTAATATCATGCAAAGTTATCCCCTTCATACCCACAACATGGTTTTATTTCTCGTTTCTAGTTGGAAGCAAACGTTTGGTGTATGTAGAGTCGTATTAGTGGCAGATAGGACTTGAGAGAATATTGATCTTACCTTTAGCTCCTTGTGGGTTCGACACTCCATAATTATCACTTCCACCTTTGTAAATTGCTACAATGATTCCCTGCACTTGGAGATTATCACGCCCTTATGCTAGAAGCCCTTATGCCCAGTAGAGCGCATACGAGAGGTAGTTCTAAATACCAACTAGTATATTTGATGGGAGAGAATATAAGCAACACATGGAGACAAGGTCTAGTCGATCAAACGATCTATGATCTCAATAAGTTTCTTATCGCTTAATTATATCAGAAGCAGGAAGAAAACAACTCCAAGGCCTCAAGTGGGATGGCAGAAACCCATTGAATGGGTGTATATGGTGTATGTGGAAGCTTCTTTCAATCATGAATCCCATGTGGCGGCTTCATGTGTGGTGATTCGAGACTCTAATGGAGGATTTGTGTACGATCGATTCTTCAGAATAGATGGAGCAATGAATGTGCTTTTTTAATCAAGGGGGTCCCCTTGACCTAACTTTTATTAAAAGTCGAGGCAAAGCAGACATCGCAAATATGTTTCACAGCTCTCGGCCAGAGCCATCTTTAGTTGCAACGAAATTATTACAAGGATATTTTAAAGTAACTCCAACAAACCGTATGATAGGCATCTATATAATTAGGAAGCACAGGATACAACGAGCATTGCCCACTAGGAGAGCAGCCTATCGAAAGAACTACCCAAGCTATCCTAAGTAGCTCCTCATTGTGATGATCGAGAAGTCGCGAGCATTCAAGGAGCAGCGAATCTTGAGCATCGATGCAAAGAACCTTCCATTGACGCACGAAAGACCCTACCAGATCCAAGACACGCTCCAGGCTTCACCATGTTCGCCCCTGAAAAACAAATTCATCTCAAAACAAACTTAAGACCCACAAGGTAGCAAATGTAATCATACTAATTAGAGTAACATTTTTCCTTCTCTTCTAATAAACAAGATCACAAAAATCATGTTTTATAGGTATGTCAAGGATTCTAGCAATGGTTCCCCATGTGTTGCTAGCAACAATGCTAACAAAAAAGAGATGTTGTATGCTTTCCTTCTCACAACAAGCGACACAATTAAGATCAGTCACATGGTGCCCTCTTCGCCAAATTATCCCTAGTTAAACTTTTATTATTGTAAATAAGCCACATGACAACATGAGTATTGGGAGGGGTTTTAATTTTCCAAAT